>NC_142105.1:5637500-5937500 GCF_056152115.1 Neolamprologus brichardi | reverse complement strand
AGACCTGCCATGATTAGTGTGTACTCAAGGAATAACTAAGATAAAGTATTTACTGGATTGTAAATATTCTTCTATTTACGCTTACTGGTTGCTGAGCTGCAATACTGGATTTCTTGATGTGTCTTCTTCTGCATAGTAAAGAGATTATTTATTTATTTATTTCAAAATTTGGTTTTAATTTACTCAAACAAGACCAAACTCTTGGTCTGTGTCTATGCTCCAAATTGGTCTTAAACTTTATATAGTAAATGAAAAACTTGTGATTTTCTTTCAGTGATTGACACAACTGTCACAAAAACGCTGATACAGTGGTTTTATGTGTAAACGTGTTTAAGGGATCTGCATCGTCTGATAATAGGCTTGTCTGGGCTAGATAAGAGTGGATTTGACTACAGCAATGTTTGGAAATAATCTGTGGTGTTTAATGGACAGTGACAACTCTCTTTATTTATTTAAGTTTAATTCCAACAGCAGTTTGTCCAGTGGCTGACCTTAGAGTTGAAAGGGAAAGCAGGGACACATCACAGCACGTAACAGACTGAAATAAAAATAGCTTCAAACAGAAGTAAAACTATGTATTTGCAAATTTAGGGATTATATTTACATTTTAGGATAAACTGATGTCTTCCATAAAGATTTCAAATAGACAGATTTAAAAACAAACGTTCTTGATTACCTAAAAATGCAGTTATGTGACCAACTTGCCTAACTCATTTAACTTTTGACATATACTGTATCACATTATATTTTACTTTAAAACTACAGACATTGAATAAGTGTTAAAAAAAAGTATATTGAAAATTAAATGTATTAAACATCTGCATTTAGAAATAGTTTACACTTCCTACCACATAAGTCCAAAGTAATTAATCACTGACCTCTAGGTACCCAGACCATTTTGCATTATGAGTATGACAGTTGTAAACTGCCTCTTTAAACCGCTGCTGAATGTTAAAAAAAAAGAAAAGAACAAAAACAAAAAAAAATCCCTCATAAATGTTACCTTTGGTCTTTTCTTTCTTTTCCTCCTTTGAAATAAAATGCATCATTGTCACTCTGTAGCATATAGGTTTTTACCCCCTGGGCTTATGAAACCTATTAAAAGCCCAAATATTATATATAATAGGCCAATTTAAGGGAAACAGGAATCTCTTTTACATCATTCCTGGGAGTCTGCTTTTAGTAGATTTGTGTAATTTACCCACCAGCAGTTAAATAACTTGAATTGTGTTTACTAGTGAGCCGGTATCTTCTGATGCGTTCCAGGTGCTGTAGCCTACAGTGAAATAACAATGCACTATTGATTCCTCTTTCCATAGTGCCAACAGTGTCCTTAGCACTGCATCTACTATTGCTCCTATTTCTCTCTGCAAGCTTTCTGCCTCCCTGAAACTGATAAATAAATTGGTAAGCTGCCTAAATCAGAACCAGAATAGGAATCCCGTTAATTGCCAAGCGCCATAAATGTGCAGGAATTTATCTTAGTGGCACTGGTGCAGAGACGCTATATTAACCACAAATGCAGCCAAGGAAGGCTTTCTTTTTTCCCACAGATTCCAGAATAGATTCAATCATACAAAGCTATTTATTTCACCATAGTGAAAGTCAATCGGTTAAAATCTAATATTTCTCAGCATGGTTGTAACCATTTATTTTTAGCCAAAAAGTGTTCCCTTATGAAAACTAAAAGAAGGAAAATCCCCTTAAATTAAAAAGTGGTCCATTAAATGGTACGGCCCCTCGCAGAGAGTCCCCATTGATTTAAGAGCAGAGTCATAAATCTTCCACACAACGGGGCTGAGATCAGGGGATCTCCAGCTCAAAAGAGCAAGAAAGAATAACAACGTCCTGCTGCCGAGACAATATTCAATACTGTACCCTAACCTGGCAATCATTAATAACAGAGGAGCTGAAGGTCATTAAATCGATTAATATAAGACCTGATAACTACTTCTGGTGAATATGAACAAGATCAGAGCTGGCTAAAGTAAAATATATTTTAGCGACAAACTGCTGACATTGGTTATAGTTCTCTAACTCAACATGATTAGTAACTACTGAGAAGTCTGTAGAAATGCTGTTAGTAATACGTACACGTGAATAAAGTGTGTTATATTAGATATATGTTAAGTCTGCATAAGAAATAAATCAGTCACTCAGAAACTGCCTCCTATGTAAACATCTACTGGGATTATTAATTTTCTACTACAGCTACTACAACATTTAGTCATTTTGTTGACATTTTAAAGACCAGGTGATTGATCAATTAATCAATAACGAAAATGATCAGCAATTACAGCCTTAAAGTAAAACATACATATATTCTTATGTTGCCCCAGGATATTTTAATATTCTCCATGAAAATTATAATCACCTTCCAACTGTGGGCCTAATTTAATAGCTGAAATTAACTTTTAAATCAACAAACACATTTTATTTATGATAATTATAACGTGTGTGCTGCAGATTATATTTTAAACTTAAGAACAGCATTTCATTGGGATCTCTCAGTGGCTTTGCTATTAAGAGGCAACTGCAGTACTGTCAGTTTGACTGCTGGCTAGTTGTGATATCCCCTCCTATTCTATCCCCATGTTCCCTGACTGCCTCTTCTGGCTTTGAATAGAGGTTGAAATGTATATAATCTCATGGACCCTAGTGAAAAAAGTACAGAGGTGAATAAAATGTAATGGGGAAAAAAACCTTTGCAAATGTATTATAGTAATCATCATGAAATTAAAACTTGAGATGTTAAATATTGTAAATGTAAAATCCCAGTTAAAGATGGCAGGTGCAAAAAATACCAAGTAGTGCAAAAAAAGTCTCTAAACCAACACTGAAAAGGTAAAGATACAGCTGGTTTAGGAAATTTAAGAGAATTGAAGAAAAGATTATCCATCAAGCTAATGAGCAACATGCATTAGTGTGCATTACTGTACATGCCACTGGTAATATAAACACTTGTGAAGGCACCATTAAGGCTCAGTGGTATACGATATATACATTTATAAATACATGCTGTCCCACAGAAAACATTTTTTTTGCTTATTATAGGAAGACCATCGCAAACCACATTCTACATATAACCTGCATAAAATTGACTTATATATATTTTATACAGCAGATTAATTCTGCTGTTCCACAAAAAGGTCAGTAGGTGGCACTACAACAAGCTAGTATTTATGAACTTGAGTCTATCGTTTGAGCTCATGGTT
This sequence comes from Neolamprologus brichardi, assembly GCF_056152115.1. Classification (NCBI taxonomy): domain Eukaryota; kingdom Metazoa; phylum Chordata; class Actinopteri; order Cichliformes; family Cichlidae; genus Neolamprologus; species Neolamprologus brichardi. The sequence goes on along the minus strand of NC_142105.1, from coordinate 5,934,285 downwards.
GACGACATAAAGTTGAGTTTTACTCCTTTGCTTGTTGGGATAGAAGGATGCTTTTTGTTTTGATGCTGATGTACTTCTTTTTTGGATTATGAATCTCCAGTGAATTAACTAACTGGGTTAGCACAGCAAGCATTAGCAGTAATTTTGTGTGGTTCACAAAATTACACTCTATCACAAACCAATCGGAGATGTTTATCTTAAACTGTAGAAACTAGTTTTTGAGTTTTAGTTTCTGTCCTAGTATAAGTGGTCTTTGGGTAAGTAGCATCGCAAAACACATTTGTATTTTCCCTCTTTTTGCAATGAGATGCATTCTAACATTTCAGTGAGAACTGGATCATTGTGGCTATTGTTCACAAAATGTATATTATTTGCCTATGGATATGATTCTTAGTCCAGTTCACTGAATTCATTGTAAACTGAATTACGTTGTTGCATATGAAGAGCAAGAGAAACATGGTCACTAATGGTGATGAAGTTGCTGTACAATACAAATACAATGCAGGATATTTTCACTGCCTTGTTCAGGTTTCCTTTTTTAAATGGAGTCTGTTTCTAAGTGACGAGTTCATCCAATTGTAGCAAGCCAGGATTCAACATCCCCAGCCACGATGCACCCAACTTATTTGATAGTGACAGCTGCGTTGCCTCTGGACAAATAAGCTTATGAGATCTTAATACAACACACTACCCAAGTAGTACTAACAACAACATAACTGTCTACACACACACACACCACACACTTGAACTGAAGAAACTGAAGATAACACTGAACCTTAATAACTTGAGCATATGACTCTTGAACACCTTTAGTGTTATAGTGTATACAGTGTCACGTATACATATTTCAGCAGCATGGATCCATAATAGTGCATCCAATTGAAGCATTAAGTTGGAAATCCCAAGTTCCAATTTAGAATTTTTTTCCCGTTGAATTCAGAGTTAGCACTCACAAAGTTGTAGCATCCGTACCACACCTGACTTTAAAGTCTACGATAGCAGCACAACACATAAACTGTAAATAACTGTTGCATATTCATGACTTGCAAACCTGACCTCCCTCTCCCAAGTCACTTTCTCTAGCTCTTCCAAGGGGGAACACTGAGAGATTCCCAAGCCAGGAGGTCTCTTGAGTCAGCTCCAGGGTCTTTCTGGTACAACATACCCAAAACACCTCGACTAGATGTGCCTAGGAGGTGCCTAGGAGGCATCCTAATCAGATACCTGAACCATCTCAATTAGTTCCCTTTGATGTGTAAGAGTAGTGTTTTGTGACTGGCTGGGATCCTCACCCTATCTTTAAGGGAGACCCCAGCAACCCTTTGGATGAAGCTGTTCCTTCCACTTGAAATGCAAATGGCCATAGGTATAGATAAGAAACTAGACCATTGTGTAAACAGACAATCTTACTTTTACTATCCATCCAGTTCATTATTAGCACACAACTCAAAGCCAACATTAATGATGATATGGAGCTGCATGAGCGTACATGTCACTGGTAATAGGAACATTTGTGAAGGCACCAGTAATGCTCTGTGATACACAGTACGTATATAAGATTTGGAATAACATGTGCTGTGTTCAGCTATGTTCTTGTCTACTATATCAAAACTACATTCTACATACATTTCAGCAGCATAAAGCCACAATAGTGCAATAATCAATTTGAAGTGACAGGTCCTAAATCCTGAGTGCTCAATCACAATTTTCAACTGGGATGCTCCCATAAGTCAGACATACCACTCGGAGAGTCGCAGGAACCCCGACTTTGCAAACCATCTTGTCTGCAGGTAGAGACAAATTCAAGCCAACATTAAAATAATCACAGAAAAGTGTCTAAAGAGGTATTACCAACACGTTTATATGTAAGTACATATTAGCCACCTAGCTTAATCATTTGGCATAGAAGCACCCTGAAACAAACCCTCATCAGTTCCCAAACCCTTACGTAATCCAGTATTGTTAAAAGAAGAGGTGACACAGGGGTACACAAACTCCTGTCCCAACTATTTTAGGTAGGCTGCTGGAGTCGCATTAAAATTATTTATTTTTTACATGCAGTTGTTTGTTTTTATTTATGATTTACAAAATTTCAGACTTTTTTGGAACATATTTTCAGAACTATAGTAACCATCAGTAACCATTAACTATTCCTTCTGTTGTTTAACAACAGCCATTATTAAATAAAGACTTGTAACACAGACATCGATAAATGGATATTGATAGATATGCACAATTAATACATACAATTATAAGAAACGTGCGGAGACACTGCTGGCCACATTCAAAGCAAAGCATATATCAGGAATAACACATCAGCTAGTCAATTTCTCACCAAGGAAAAAAAAAATCCACTCAGGGAATTAAATTTACTTCAGCTGAGATCACTGTGTCACGAACTCGCCTTTTCGCCTTTTGCTGTTCGCTCACCTCCCAGCATGCACAAACCCCCAGCTGGGCACCGGTAACAAGGGCCGTGCCCCCGGAGCTAACACAGACTGGTCAGGGAAAGCGAGGCCTGCAGAGAGTGAATAGAGGTGCTGGGATACCTGGGGTGGCTCGGAGGTTGGGAGTTCTTGGTCAAATTGGCACCCTGTGTCACCTTGTCAACACCTCGCTGCTTTGTGAGCCCACCACAGAGTGCCCACCAGCCCCTGGAGAAAGCCACCCACTCTAGTGTCCTGCTAGCCCAACCCGTTCGTTAGTCTGTAGCACCGCACGAGATTAGCAACAACACAAAGGTAAAGGAAAAAAAAGAACACATGAATTCATTAAACTGTACTAAGCTTGTTCAAATACTGCTGCCTGCTCTTTTTTTCATCACAGATTGTCCACATTATGATCAAATGTAATCATTAAACAATAATTAGTGAGTGTAATTGGTCATTTATTGCTGCAATAGTAAGTAATTTATTTACTATTTCAAAACAATATGTTAAGCAAAAATACTACATTTAGGTTTCCATATAAATCCACTTGTAAGTTATACACAATGGGTTATGCCTCAGTTGATATCAGTGGTTTGACAGCTCACAGTCACACTAATACTCTATGGGTCATGTTGATGCAAAACAGTCACAGAAGTACTGGAGCGAACAATCAACAGTGTCTGAAACAAAATACAAACCATCTATGAGAACAAATTCCCATTTAGGAGCCGTGCACTTTAACCATCTTACCTGCGGGTAAAGCCAAATTTAGAACACATACAATCCTGGAAATGCTGCATGTACCTTAAGAATGAAGGAAAATGCAATTCAACCCGAGAAGCCTGTGTGCAACCTCAGTTCATAATTTTAATATTTAGGTTTTTAATAACAATAGGCATTAAACAAACCTGGAAGTTTATTTAATACAGTAACTGTCGGATTCACTGGGGCACAACAGAAACCCCAGGAGGCTAACCATGGACCACTACATCACTAGTTTTTGTTCAGCAAAGGATATTTGGTTTGTTTTTGTTGTTTTTTTTTTATCTAATTTTCTGTTATCTATCCACTATTTAGTCTACAATGAAAAGAACGAAATGCCCCTGAAAGCATTCATTCTGATCATCTTACTCTTTCATTTTAGTGACTACTCATCAATTATATTTGTAACTACAGTGTTTTTATTTCTGTTTGGGAAGATGACCGAAACTATGAAAACAAGAAGAAATTTTTAATAAAGCAAAATTATTCTTTCATTGTGCTCAAAATTAGAAATTTTGAGAGACGGAGAGAGGTAGCAGCAGGAAAGGAAAGAGACAGATATAGGCAGAGAGAGCGAGAGGGAGAGCAAGAGAGCGAGTTGGGAGCTGGGGATGATTTCTCTAGGGATGAGGGGTGTGTGTGTGTGTGTGTGGGGGGGGGGGGGGGGTGCAGGGGTAGGGGGTGGTGGGTGAGTGAGAGAGAGATGTGGAGTAGAGAGCAAAGGGAGAATGAGCGAGCCAGCAAGCCAGGGAGGAGGATGAGAGACGGGGGGGAGGAGGAGGGTGGAGAGGGATGGTGGGGAGGAGGGTGGTGGTGGTAGAGGAAAGCGAGGCGAGGCAGAGCTGATTGAGATTCGGGCCTCCAGAGCTGCAGGCTCGCTGCTGCTGCTGCTGGGAGCTCAGGGAGAACACGCTCAGTTATTGGAATTTTTTTTCTAATGAATTAATTCTTCTCATCCAATTTAGGTGAAGATGAAAAGAGAGCAGCGCTGCAAGCATCAAATTTAGCTTTTTGTTGACCGGGCCGAGGCAGTTCTGTTCCCGTTCTGTATGGTTAATATTGGACACTTGTAATATATTAGGGTTTGGTTTTTTTTTTTGTTTGGTTTTTTTTTTTTTTTTGGGGGGGGGGGGGGGGGGGGGGGTTGTTGGTGTTATTCTTTTTGAAAAAACTTGTTTACAGAACTGCAGAAAAACATTAAAAGATATTTCCTGTATTCCTGTGTTACTGGGATTGTTTACTCATTTACTAATATGATAACACAAAGAGACCCCCTCAACCTACACCCAACCTCCACTCAACCACTAACCACTACATGAATACAAAATTGACTGAAACACTGGCCTCATGTGCCCCCTCGCTACAAACTTAAATGCAGGCAGTCTTGCATGTTAATGTACTCCAACATAACACACAAGCAATTAAACCAGGTTTCTTCATGCAATGTTTATACACTCTACCTATGCAAACATAACTTTTTTTTATAGATAGGACTTACAAAATATATATCCTTCTATGTGATATACAGTATGCAGGTGTTTTTTTGCCCCCTTTCTTCCTGCAAAACACTAGTATGCTTAATAACCTGATCCTATCATTAAAGTTTTATTTATAAAATGATGTGCTGTAGATGTGAGCAGCTGTCAGTAGGGCTGGGCGATATGGCCTAAAATTCATATCGCGATATAATTTGAAGCATGTGCGGTAACGATATATATTGCGATATATTCTTTTCTTCTGTATAACGTATTTTCCACACTATAAAGCACACTTAAAATCCTTTAATTTTCTCAAAATCGATTTTGGTGTGCAGAAATCTGTTAAAAAATGTTTTTAGTACAACTTTGGTAAGCCGCACTGCTTGATGGATTGTCAGAGCATTACGGCTGCCGTAGTGAGAAGCTTCGCGGAGTAATCTGGGTCCAAAATTCGTCCCTCTTCAGGTCCCAAAGTCAAACGAACACTGAGAGTTAAAAACTGTCTAAATTCTTTAATTTTTAATAAAGTGTTGCTGCTTTACCAGGTGTAACAATTAAGTTTAACATCCAGGCATCCATGAAAACTGAAGTTAACAGGAAGTTAGCTCGCTAGTTTCCACCTAAACATTTCATACCATGTTCTGACTGAGAGATTTTTGAAACTAATTAAAACGTACAGCTCTGCTACCACTTCCAACATAAATGAAGACAGGAAACTAAACAGTAGTGGCGTTTGCAGGGTTACTGAAGTTGGACTACCTGGTATATAATGTTGTGCTACGTGATTGCTAGCAACACAGCTATGTTAGCATAACATTAGCACAGTGAAGCTGGAGGATGAACGCCAACTTTTTTCCACTCTATAAAAGTTAACGTGAGGGATTCTGGTAGTCAGGGACAAATGCAAGGATGCTGTACACGGGCCAAACTTCAGTCAGGAGAACAACTGAGATCATTCATCCACAAAACAAGGTTAGTTATTAATATACTGCAACATAGAGCAGCTGCAAGAGAATTCAACATTAATGAATCAATGTTACAGAAGTGGAGGAAGCGCAGTTTTTGGCTTTCCCCATATTTCAAAAGTGCTTCATCTCTTTGCTATGACTATCGGCATAATTTGCAGATGATAATTGTTGTAGCCACTGCGATGCTTTCGACCAAAACAGGCGCATGACATCATCAAGCGGTATAGTCAAAATCTCTATCGTTGGCCAAATTTATATCGTTTCTATCGTATATTGTTTCTATCGTATATTGTTTCTATCGCCCACCCCTAGCTGTCAGCAAGGAGACTATCCACGGTTTTTTAAATTATTGCTTTTTATGGCACAGTGGCTGCTGGTTTACTTTACTTGAGGTATATGTTGAAGCGCAGGTAGAGCCAGTACTGGTGGGACTGCGATGGCCTCAGTGAAACAAGTGTAATCAAAAAATGAGGCATGCCTTGGTTACATCAAACTACATCTGCCAGCGACACCCCACAAGAGTCTTTCTGCAGGATGGTGGAGTGATGTGAAAGTCAAGTGAATCCTGATTTGTCAGTTCACAGTGAGGTCGCACTGCAAAAAAAGAAAAAAGAAAGATTGTATCTGATTTGGGTGCGTACAGACTGTGGGGTTGCAGCAATCTTGTCAGTTCACTGCAAACCGCACAGTGCAACATGGATCTACTCGTGCAGGACGTCAAGTTTGATGTATGCAGACTCTATGATGATAATAAGTACTGAATGATAGCCAACACGCGCATCTGTTATTTCTCGGCTATTTGTTTCCAGGCTACATCCTTATTGTTGCAGTCACAATAACAGCTGGAGAACATATTATACAAACAAGGCTGCTGCAGCCACAACTCAACTAGAGTTTCTTCTGTGTTCGAGTCCAAACATTTTATTTTCTCCATTTTACTGCCATTTATTTAATTTGGGTTTGTTCTGCTTTTTTTTTTTTTTTTTGCTTTTTTTCTTCCCAAGTGCCTTGGGAAGTTGGCCAGTGCATCGTATCCATATCGTACTAGATTCTTCCTGGTTGGTTAGTAGATGCAGGACTTGGCAGCAGTCACGCTATGAGGTGTTCATTTCTGGCACTGTCAGAGTTTAGGATTTTTTTAGTCACAAGACTGTTAAAACAGCCAACTTTGAACTTCTTTCTCTCCGTGATGCAGGAGCATTGCTTTGGAGACACTACCAAAGATAAAATTATGATTCTTTCACATCCATCAGCTTTCGACTGAGCCAGCCCAAAATTGTAGTGTACACCTGGCTTAAGGATTGCATATGAAAGTGGGCCAAATTAAAACATCACTGTCATTGTGTTATTTGCACTGTCAGGAAAAACAGATCTGAGTCAAAATGAGCCAAAAAAAAACAGCTTTTAGGCCACAACTGTCAGCAATCTGAATATAGACCAAGATATGTCTGATGGCTTATTGGAAAAATACATTGTTTATCCAATCCCATGTGATTTGGGGCTGCTAGCTAACCAGCTGTTTGTTAGTGAAGAACCCCAGTAGTTCAGTGATATGAAAATCTGTATATTTGCTAATGTTTAATAATTTCTCTTTACAAGTGAGAAAGGGAAGGTGGAAGTGGATGTTAGTAAAACTAAAAGCAGTTCAATCAACTTAAAAAAATGTTTCTAACAGAGCATTCAATGTTATTAAATGTTTTTTTGTGTAAACAATATCATAATGTAGAATCATAAATGTGATCATATTAGTTTATTCCTGGCTCTCAGTCAACTTTCAGAGAGCCCTGGCAAATGAGACACATCAGCTCAATCAAACTGACAGGATATTATCAAAGCAGTTTCTATAGGTTATACATTTATGCAAAAGTTGAAACTACTTGAAATTGAAATGACATAATACTATTGTATGTCACTTAGCATTAAAGAAAATCCATGTCAAACTATTTGAAGGGTTTTCTCAATTCAACTTAACAACTAAATGCAAAACATCAAAAGATAAATCAATGCCTTATTATTAGGAAAAAATTACCCAAAGCCAATAAAGTCTGTGAAATTGTGAAGTCTATTTGTTCTTAAAGCTAAAATAAATCTACGCCCATTGGCAGATTATGTTTATTTCTTTTTAGAAAATAATTTGCTTAATTCACCCTTTAGCCTAACAGCCTCTGGCAGATCACAAAGCTTAATTTTGCGCTCTGCACAATACACACACTGACACACACACCCACGAGTGAGTGTATGCTGTCAAGTCCTGAAAACAAGAGGGCGTATAGCTGTTTAATGTCAGAACAATCCGGTCTGGTGCTTCAGCTCAGGGTTCATGGTACAGGGAACATGGAATCCCTTTAGCTCGGCTGCTCTGCGCTGACAAGGTATCTGGCCTCAGATTCATTTAGACAGTCAGCAGAAGAACACTAAGAGTCAGCGAGCCATCTGGATCAGACTGTGGTGAAGCAGATATTCACTCCAGCTCACAGGGGATTTCTCTCCCACAAGACAAAAGCAGATGAGCTCATCTTTAGTGCTTTCAGAAGACCTTGGTGTCAGGTTGGGATTATTTCACCTGTGCAATTTGTGTTTCCTGTTACTGCAAACGAAACCTTACTCTTCAAAAGTCTTATTCATGTCCCCCTAGCAATATCTTTGGAGCATCTGGAGGATTAGGAATCCATCATTAATATGAGCAATACCAGTAGATTTTGAGGTCTAGAAGAAGTGAAAAGAGTAAATATGAGCATATTTGATATTTAGTTTGGAGATATCTGGTCTAAGAAAATTCATGTAAGGTGCATGTTTAGACAGGCATAAAACAGGTCATATTATTAAAGCTGCACTTTTGAGTAATGAAATTGTAAGATTTAATATTCACATTTAAACACATATCCACTAAAACTGCAGGATTCCTCTAAAAAATTAAAGAAAAAGAAAAAAAAAAACTACGAATCGACTGACTGATAGTGAAAATAATTGGCTGACTCACTCAGACTGGTGCAGCTCTGCTCACCCACCATCTAAAAAAAGCTGTTTTAATTCGTCTCCTTTTAAGGGCACCTTTCTTTTAGACCAAATTTCCTCAGTTGCACCTCACAAGCAAAACATATGAACAGCAGACATGTCTGCCCGAGATGACCACATTAGGATATCCACTTTTCTTGTCAATGTATGAAAACAAGAGTAGAAAAAAAACTGTTGAAGTATTGGAGTGTTTAGAGCAGTTTCTACCTCACAGAATTGATGGTACCTGCAAATATAATTACTTCATGACGTGACACTTTTATCATGTTGAATTTGGGCATCAACCATTCTGCCAGTTGCCATATGACAGAAAATAAGGACAAGCATATTAAGTTACTTCAATTTCAAGTTACTGTAAATAAATTGTCACACAATCTTTAATATTTTTCCCACAGATATCAGAGATGAACACTTGAAATCTATGCAAACTAAGTGGATAACCCATAAATTCATCATATAATTAATTCCACAGTATAAACAGTAAAGCCCCCAGATGTGTCTTCGAAACCCATGTACAACATGAAAGTGGAAAAAGGGGGGAAAAAAAGACTCAAAGGGTGTAAATGAATTTGATCTTTAACCAGTTAAGTGGCTCGCCTGGGCCATTATCATAGCCTGTGATCAATTATTCATGTTGGGAGAAGCTCAGGGGTCAGGTGTTACCTTTGTAAACATTGGCTTCCCGTGCTGGGTGACCATGGTGCACTGATCACAGTCCAGGGTAATGCAGGAGTTGTGGAACGACTCCTTGGAGTGTTTAAGGATGTAGTGGAGCTCAGTGACCCCTCCCTCAAAGACTGTGCTGAAATAACGGGGGATCAACGTCCGGCCGATTGCTGCGAGGAAACAAAAGAGAGGACAGAGCTGAAAAATACAGTCAGGGCCTAAATATGAAATGCCGAGTGGTAGAGATAGGGAAAAATACACGGCTATTACTGTAGACTATAATGCTATTGCAACTGCATAATTTATAGACTCCTACTCTTATACTGTATGCAGCATATAATGTACAGGCTATACATTATATGACTTTTCTGCTACTAGTTTCAATGTATATGCATTATACAACAGCTTCTGTATAGATACTACCAGAACCACTCCATTTTCTAAAAAGGGATAATTAGCTTGTTTGTTTCTTGCCATGAGGTAGATGAGAAGATTGATGCTACTCTTAAGTCTGTCAGTTACTGAGCTGGAGCGGTGAGACAATTAGCTTAACTTAGCATAAATACTTGAATCAGCAGGAAGCAAGAATCCTGGCTGTGTGCAAAGTTCAAAAGCTCTTAAACCACAAATTAGGTTACCGTTTTATCTACACACTTGTGTTTGCATACAGATTAAACAAATCAGATGCAGTCTATCAATTAATAAACTTGGTTTTGGGGACATCTTTGCTTTTACTTTGGAAAACTGGGGATGGAGACATGAAATGTAGGAGAGAGTGCAGGAAAAGAACATGCAGCACATGGTGCCAGACTGACAGTCAAACTGGATCCAGTGCTCAGAGCATATGGAGGGTTGCTGTATACACCCCAACCACACGGCATTCGGGTCGCTCCACCAGCCACTATGTTCGAACTTTGAACAGAGCCAGCTTGGATGGTTTGCGTTTCTTCAAACCTCACAATAAGGTAATCTAATCAACTCCTGGCTGAACACATGTACAGCGGTATCAATTTTCTTAACTCGTTTTCAGAGAGAAAGTGGGAAAACTGACAACTGTTCTTTTAATTTGATGACTATGAGCATGGATTCCTTCAAAACCATTTTATAATTTCACAAAAGAATGCAAACCACCCAAAACCTTTGCTTTGTTGCTTTGTTTTAATTAGATACTATCCGATATCACCGCTCTGAATGGGATAAATACTGACACACCAGCAAAGAAGGTGTGAGATAACTTTACTTATTAACAATATGAGTGTATTTTTGTGGGACCAAGCTACTAAAGATATATGTTTGTACTTATTTAAAGATAAATATAAGGTACAGATAGAAGACACTGGTTACATTACTTGTTACTGGGCTGAAATGTGATAAAGAAATTTTCTTTATCACAAAGTTCTGTGCAAAACTACAGATAACCTTACAGCTTCCACAGGAATTAGTAGCAGACAGGTGCTGCTGCTCAACACGATTAATTGATTATCAGGAATTGTGACCAGCTCTGTAAAAGCAGAACTATCCCAAACCTTCTCGGATTACTTTTGTCTTTGATAAGAAGAAAGAATTTATTTATATTATATATTTAAAATTCTTATCGGTTGATGGTTTGGTGTTATTTGTCTTATCTAGTTCATAAAATCTTCACCATGAGATTTTATTTTAAAATTATACTTTCTGTCTTTTGACATAAAAAGGAAATAGGTTCATTAAACATGCACTAAAAATGCATCCAAACAGAGCGTGCATTCGTTTATATGCAGTCTCGCTGTAGCTGAACGGCACTTGAACAATAATCCTACACAAATGATTTTCAATATTTTAGCAGTTCTGTAGTGTATGCACTCTTAAATATATGCTATTGAACATCAGCTAGGAATCGAGATAGGACATATAGTATATAGTTTAACACAAACTATTGATTGTCCCGAGATGTAGCGATTCACTGCTTCTGGACTGGACAGACTTCTATTCTCCTTCGAAGCAATATCAGAATCCTTCACTCCTCGATGGAGTCTGATTGATTGATCGACTCTGATCTTTCCTTTAAGCAAGTGTCAAATAAATCTTCCAGTGCATTGTGGTCAGTTCAATACTTCCAGCAATCCGAACACTGAAGACTATCTTCAAACAGCAGACAACACCATAAATTTTCAGTTCACCTCTTCCAAGTACAGCACTTTATATAATACACTGAGTTTTGAATATTCCTCATATGAGCGATACTGCTCAAGAGTTTCACAGACTTTTCAGAATAATAAGCTTCCATGACTTAGTTTGGTATTAAACTGAATTATTAAGATGGACAACTTCTGCGGTGCAAACTTTCCACAGAAGCCTAAAGAGACAATGAACAGGCTGCATGATGAAAACTGGAGGAGGAGTCACGGAGGGAGAAAGTGTCTTCAGTGTTTTATAGCCCTCAGGCTTTGTCTGGTTTCTATCTCCTCTGTGTTAGCTGGCTTCAAGGAGAAGACTGGATAATACAGTGCATGAGGCTTACATTTCCCATTGCATTACACATGCACTGTGAAAACATGCAAGATACAGATTCTTCAATACTTGCATGAATTTTATAGTTTGGAATCATGCAATGAAAAGCAATTACTTCTATGTTTTAACTCTTGATTGTGGAAATATTACCTATAATTTGTTAATTGCATAATCTTAGTTTATTTGAATGTAATAAAATTGAATTTTACAGGAGCATCTTTGGCAAAACAAACCATTCTTATCAGAAACACATTCACACCAAAACTTCGGCTCTGCAGCTTAGACTTTCTTTTGTCTCAGAGCTTCTACCTCTGCAACATCAGGAAAAATCCCACTCCACCTCCTCGCTAAGAAGCTAAAATCCTGCTACAGGTCCGTTTCCATCAAAATGCACGGCAATAAGTCAGGGTTTTAAAAAATGGGTTCTCCTTCTCGTATCAGTGTTTAATAATTATGAGAAAGCACTGACTCAACATTCAAAACAATCTTCACAATTTCACCAATTCAAAATCTCCATTTCAAAAATGGCAAACTCAAAGGCATCAATTTTAACATCACAGAAAATCAAAGTAGTTAATATTTACAATTTGACAAAGTAGAGCAACTTAATAATGTGGGGATTCTAAATCAAAACTAAAAAAGATTAATTAAAATTTTTGTTGATCCAATAATCCTTAATAAACTAGTCTTTTACTTCTAAGAAAAGCACAATTACAGTCACAATTTCTTAGGATGGATACTTTGCAGGACGTGGAAAAACAGCTTTATTTTAGCACTTGGAAGAAATAATCTCAGTAAAAAAAAGAGATATTAATAAATGGAATTTACTTAATTAAAAAAATAAAGCAAGACTGTCTTTAGTGGACAACTTGATATGCAGATCAAATATTCTGTATACCACCAGCAAAGGACAGCTGCATCTAACAGCCTTTACTTTCACTTGGGGCAAAAATTACAGCCTCGTCTTGTAACTGCAGAGCTCAATATTGCAGTTTCAGTTACTTCTTGAGCAGCTGTGTAGACGCAATCTGCTGAACGACTCACACCATCTTCAAAACCACATCTTGGCAACACATTCCCTCTTAAAGAGCCTGCTTTTCTTTCTCTTATTTTTCTAGTTATAGATTTTCTGTTGAACACTGCTACTTAGTTTCAGCACTGCCCTCCTTCAAACTTATGTACACATTCACACCTGAGAGCAGCTCTGCAACCACTGGCTTCATCCAAACATCGCCATGCAGTTCCACTTGAGCAACTTGACTTGCTCAAGGGCACAGCCAGTAGTTACCGGAGGGGAAAGTGATTCTCATCCACTCAAATGCACAGGGAATCTGAACCAGCAACCAGTCCTGAATGGACAACTGCACTTGAGGTGCTTTGTCCAAATATTCATGTCCCTTTTGGATTTTCTTTTCCTTAATATTTTTGTGAATTTTTCTTCATGTGCCACTTGTACTTGTACTGACGCCCATCAGGTAAAGGCTAAATAGTTATACTGTTTAGAGTTTCCCCTCATGGACAAAGACAGCTATGGCATATATTGAAGACAAAGTAGTTTTAGTGGGCTTCTGAAAACAGCCCTGATAGAAAAAATTACACATGCTAGTAAGACAATAAAACAATATCCCAGAGATCCAGTTTGCATGACATACTTTAAATATGCTTTTAAATGTTTTAATATCAGCCACGTTAACTTCCATCAGACTTTCAACAAATAAGATAACATTTACTAAAAGCAGCTGCAGATGTTGTGCTTGCTAAATGTTCAAATATAGAAAAAAAACACCAATAAAAGAAATTAGGAAAAATACATTACTGGTTTCTAACTTGAGAATTTGTCAGAGGATATTATTTCCACTGTAGTTTTTGTGGCAATAATCACCAGATTAACAGTAGAAATATTACTTACAATCTGCAAGTAATCTAATCTGCCCCAGCAACATCTTGCTAAATGGTGCTGCACTTTATTCAGCTGAATATGAAACAACTTCCACTTCCACGGCTTCACTGGACGACTATTGTTATTTTGCTGGAGCCTTCTGTACTTGCGTCCCGCTGCGTTATTGGAATGGCCTCATTGAAATGAATGATGAGGCTATGTTGTTTAAAGTAGGGCTGCATGTTGGCCCGAATGCTGCCTAAATCAGTGATTCCCAACCAGGAGTACTTGTACCCAGGGGACCACTTTTGGAGTTACCAGGGGGTACATGGAAAGATTGCAGAGAAGGGAGGCTAATTTGAAAAAATGAGCATGATTTGGTTTATGGAAAAATACACCCACATATTGTATTTGCGTTCAAGAGGATGCAGAGGATGCAGCGAGGCTGATCTTAAGTGAGATTACTGTAACAAGTCCTAATAAAGTACCAACTGTTAATGTATTTTCCAAAAGCAGGGAGAAGTCCACTCTTTCTAGCTTACAGTAATGGATAAATGACTGAAACATCCAACTTCTGGCACTCCTAAGTTGTAGTTTTGAGATGGGCATGTCATATATAACTTCTAGATGTAAATCTGTGCAAATAAGCATCTGCATTTAAGGATGCATGGGTTCTTCTGATGAGATATGTTAGATTTAAAAAAAAAACTAAATCAGACCTTAATGCATGAATCCATACTCTTTTATTTTGTTTTTGTTTTCTTTCTAGCATCATTGGTTTCAGCTCTCTAATCCTGGGAAGTGTTAGTGACCTGCTCTACCCGCTAAGCTATTCAGGACTGTTAAATAACAAAAAAAATCCAAAACACACATAAATCCTGACTTTGGGATTATAAAAAGCAGGCATGTTGGGATTTTCTTCAGCCTCTCGTTCCTTGCCTAGTGGAACAAGTCTCTCTGTTCCTCTGCATTTTCCTGCCCGTCAAATCTCTATCATTAGAACACTGGAGGAAAAAAAAAAATCGGGACAGCCACATTATCCAGCAGCACATGGCCTCTGATTTCAAGCAGAAATAATCCATCTTAGAGTCAACACTCTGTTGGCTAGAATTATGCTCTTTCTCCCCTTCCCCCAGGGCGGGTGGGTGGTCAGGAGGAGGTGGGGGTGTGGGGGGAGGAGGAGGGGAGGTGAAGCCTGGGAATAAAACTTCATTTAGAAGTGAAATGTCCCTAAAGACAGTGGCTCAAGAGGCTCTTGAGGTCAGACCTGGATGGTGGAGTCTAAAACGAGAGACGGAGAGAAAGAGGGCGATGGGGATGATGTCGGCGGTTGGGTGTGTGTGTGTGGGTGGGGGGGTGCAGAAGGGGGAAGGAGACAGGGGGAGGGTGTACCCGTGACTGGCATGTTTTTCAAATTCGATAAAGTCAGGCATGACTAAATAACACATAAAATGTTTGGCATCGTGAGCAGTGGCTGAGGGAAGTGGAGGGAGGGAGAGCGAGCTGCTGGGTCCGCTCGGCGTGGATGACTGTGTAAATGATGCTCTCTCGCTCTCTCTCTCTTTCTATCACTCGCACTGCACCCTCTCTCACTTCTCTCTCTCTCCCTGTATCTCGCTCGCTCCCTCGCTCGGTCTCTACCACGGTTGAAAAACAAAGTACGTCTAGGAGTGGAGCTGACTGCTAATGCGGAGGAGCTCTGAGGAGACGAGGGGGAGAAGGGTGGAGGGGGTGTGGAGGGTGGGGGTGGGAGGGGTGCGTTGGGTAGAAGGATTGGGACAGAAAATGAGCAAGGGATGAAAGAGAGAGAGAGACAGAGAGAGAGAGAGAGCGAGAGGGAGAAGAAACTAGGAGGGAAGATGAAAAAATAAGTGCTTGTCAATGAGGAAAAGAAGACCCACTGAGGGGTAATAGGAAGGATAGGCAGCAAGACAGGGTGAGACAGAGAAATAGAGGAAGACAGAGGGCTGGGGGAGTTGAGGGGGGGGGGGGGGGTGCTCAGGTGATACGCAGATCTGCTTCTTGCACACCCCACCAAACCATGCAGGAGTTTGGGTTGCGTCTTCTCAACCAAAACTGTCCTAATAAAAACCAGCGTGCATAGCCTGGAGTGACAGAGTGATAGATAAGCATGTAATGGTAGCCATGCTAGCAAGTCTTGGATCATTTCAAGCACAACAGTCTTGTGTTTCTGCTCAGACAGGTTCTAGACTGAGGCTCAAATATTTTCTAGCCTCCCTTACTCAATATTTACATTGTAGGCAAACACTTTAGCTGAGCTGCTGTACGTCAACAGGCCTAATTGTTGAGCTTGAGGGTGCTTTCAAGGACATCGTAAAAGGACATGTCAGGTGAATTCTTTTTGTAGTTTACAGAGTTTCCTTTAATCTACTCTGTTTTTATGTACTTGTGTTGTTATCCATCTCAAACACAAGTTTGGTAACAGGCATGAAATCAGATATAATGTTCATTTATGTCTTTTTACTCACTTTTTTTTCATTAAGTAATCAAACATCTAGCTGCTCTCCACCGCTGTCCCTGTGTAGTCCTGCTACATTTGGAAGTTCCATTCTGACTACTTGTATATGCAGATTTGTGATTTCACTCTAAACCTCAAATGTGCACATAGAGCAAAGACTGAATTCTGCATCAAACGGATCAAACTTCAATGGCTACGACTGCAGTGGTGAAGCCCGAAATTTAGGTGTAAGACGAGTTCTAGAAAACTATGTGACAGAGCAGGGCGATATGACCAAAAATATTTATCACTATATACATTTGAAAATTTGCGATAATGATATAACTGACGATATAATTGACACTAAACAAAATACTCCACAACTTTATCAGTGCAAAAAACAAAACAAAACATCAATGTATTTTCACTTAAACAAGCAGCTGTTTTATGTGAATTAAAGTTATATAAAAATGTAACAGTGCAAATGCAAATTCCTCGCTGACAGTTTAATCAAAAGGCATTTCCAGTGGAAAATGGCCGACATATCGTCAGCATAACCATGTATAATATCCACAAAACTTAAAAAGAGGTTATACACACACACAATACGGTAATATTATGTTGAAGCGCAGTACGTATCACTCCGCCAGGCTCCTGCCTACGATAGCCGTAATGCTCCGACAATCCATCAAGCGGTGCGGGTTCGTAGCTTAGTCGTACTAAAACATTTGACAGATTCTCGAGAGCATGTACATAAAATCGTTTCGAGGTCAGTAAACACAACCAGAATTCATACATAAGGCACACGGGATTATAAGGGACACTGTCGATTTTCAGAAAAATCAAAGGATTGATTTTAAGTGTGCCGTATTTTCCAAAAACACTGTAATAACGACGGCCCGCTGGCATGCTCTACCAAAAATAGTGCTTTGTTGTGTATCTGATGGACGAAAGCTAAACCAGTTCCACCACTGAAGTTGCAGCATTTTTACAAACCAGTTCTGGTTCATCCATTTCATTCAACGATCCGCTTTCGACCTTCTTATTCTCCGTCGCCGCCATGCTTTTTCCGCCACGTGCATATGAAAACAAAGGCACTGCGCATGCGCGTTTTACGCATATTCTATCACAATATTTCATTTTCTTATTGTTGCCATTATAACGGTATTACCGTGAACGGTATGACATGGCCCAGCCCTACTATGTGAGCACTGTAAATTCATACTCCAGGGGGACTGAATTCTAGATTAGGAAAAAACAGGACAACCAATGAGCAATCTAAGCATAGCAGAGAGACTGGTGCAGCAATTCACAACGAGATGACCTTGAAGAGGAGACTGGTCAAATAAGCAGGTTCCTTTCTTTTTAGTATTTTAGTATTTTACTGCATATCAAATATATATTCAATAAATATCCAACAAACTATAAACTGCCAGAATTTTCTTGGATTTTCATAGACTATTACTTTAAAGACACCACCGTGAGCTTTGAGATATTTTGATTGACATTTTAAACTTTTTAATAAAAAATTAAAAAAGAGAAATATTACATAGCATAGGTTTAGCATCACCACAGTTCAAGGCAATTTCTTTATCCAACGCTCTTACATTATGTAAAGTTACAAAAGAAACAACATTCAAATTTGAATTAAATATATATAAGAAAAACATCTTTGAGAAACTGGACCCCATAAATGTTTGTTCGTTTCACGTAATAAACACAAAAGGTCACAGCTGAAGAATCTACACGAGCTTTGCTAAAACACAACCTGTAGAGGAGAAATTCATAAATAAAAAAAACCATTAAGAAAAGAAAAACAATTAAAATATGTTAGTCAGAGGATGAAGGGGAAAGCCCACGGGGACACGAATGATAAAACTGTGAGCTCCAACATTCTCTACTAGCCTCGTGTTCTAACCCCCTGTTGAAAACTCTAATATTTATCTTTTAACAGGCAGTCGCCAACAGAGCACAAGCTTTACAAACTTCAAATAACCGCAAAAGACGAGAAAAACTTTCATGGAGCCCAGATGAGATGAAATACATTTGCCAATCTTATTTATTTTCCCTTCCTCTTCACCTCTCCCTCTCTATTTCTCTCTCGTCTTCTCCTTCATGTGTTTTCTTTTTCCTGCACTGTGCTGATTGGCCCGTCTTCAGTCGCAGGGCACTCCAGAGATACAGATTAGCTGGCGCTTGTTTGGGCGAACACGAAAAGCAGCATATGTCTCTCAAGTAATGTGTACCCAAACATGCAATTTACAAATAATTAACGTGGTGTTAATTAGTCACATTAATTCATGCCACTTTGTTGGGATTGTTTCCCCCCGTTGGTCCCCAGGACTCCTGCCAGCACCATCAGCCAGCGAGTGCGCGTTCTCTGCTCCAAAGCGAGAGTGGGGCGTCAGAAGAAAGATCCACTGGCTCGAGTACACACACACCGGCAAACGCATTCACACATAAACAGCACAAGAGGGCACCTGCACATTCAGAATCACACTCAACAATGAATAAAACTGTGACAAATTAAAAGAAAACAGCGAGGGGAACTGGTGACTTGGTGCACTTTTTTTTTTAAGTTGATTTGGATCTACTTAGAGGGAAGGCTAACTGAAAATCACACCGAGCTGTTGGCACAAAGGGCTCACTGAATAAGTATGAAAATGATGTGAATCATATACTAAAGCTTTCACAATCATCAGACTTCAACCAAACCTAACACCTGTGGTAGATTTTGGCCCACTGTGTTAAAGCTCTCCACCACTATCATCGACACATCTTTTGCAAGCTCTTGTTCTGGGGTACCTTTAATTTGTTAGTTGTCTAATTTTGCAAACTAATATTCATCCTTTTTTAAGAGACGTGCTGACTAATGAACCCACACAATGTGTGTTTTCTAAAATTTTATAATATATATATATTGTTATATACATATATTTCTATATATTTCCTAATTCTATATAATTCCTAATTGCTGCTTGAGAGAGCATTTCCAGCAGAGGGAAGGTGTACATATGACTGACTAGAAATTGTGTTTGTGTTAATGGTTAGTGACAGAGCACATCATCCACTGCAACAGTGTGGCTCAGCAATGTGTTTTTAACCGTTTCCGGACAACACTGGGGCTCTGTGGCACAGACAAATGAGACAGATCAGGCTTTGGACACTGATGATATTTGCTGTTATAGGTTTTCTTTTTGTGAGAGTTGTTGACAAATGAATCAAGAGTATCTATACCCCTTAAAATCTTTTAAGGCCAGGATTTTAAGACCATTTCCAATTCAGCAGTTTCAGCACAGACAGCAAAACGATTTTGGTTTTTTTTTTTTGACAGATTGCTGTGTCAAAAAAATCTCTTTTTATTAAGTAATTGCATTTTGAGATCGTGACCTAAATAAATCTGACACCGTGGAATTATTTTAACATAGAAAAGTCAAACTAGAGCCTGAATGTGGTTGTGTGAACTTTTACTACATTTTTGTTAGTTTTTACACAATTTAAGTTGATGAGTTCTCGTGTGCCCTTTGTTCCATCTCTGAGAAATAAAAAGTATCACATCTTGCAGAAAACTCCTTTTTGTATGAAATTTGACATGATTAATTAATTAGGACAAAATACACCTAACATCCATCTATTGTAAGTCACTTAAGGCTGGAATCAGCACCATGTAAAATGTTAAATATTAAATCAATAAAATTAAATCAAGCTAACAGATAGAGGTCTGTGTGTGAGATGGGAAAGACCAAATATTGTCAATTTTGAGTCAAAGCAGCCCCAGAATTTCATGCAGAACCAATCAACAAGTATCAATCCCATTTTTTCATCAAGTTGAGAGTAAAATGCAGGAACCGTGGTGGGCTGAAATAGTAATAACTACAAAAGAGAATGCGACAGACTGTCACTAAACACCCATCATGTGGCAGCGAACACAAGAGGAGTTCTCCTCTAAAAGAAAGTCATTACCTGGATGTCATTACCTAAAGTTCATTGTTCACTATCTGCAAAATACAGACAATCTACTGTTTTAGAGTGTGATCATTCATAGGATTTGAGCTACTTCTAACCTTTGAAAAGTACAATCATTTTGTGTCTAATTTTGCGCTATCAATCATTTTTGCCAGAGGGGATGTCACTTTTTTTTTTTTTAGCAGGATTATACCCAGACTACTCAGACACGGCAGAGTTGTTTGTCCAACCTGTCCACTCTAGATGATGACTAAACGGCATATTGGTGGAGTACTGCTCACAGAATGAAGCCAAATTAAGAATTGGGGGAGGAGAAACACAAGAAAGTCGGGAGTACTCAGTGGGCGATTATGCAGCAAACGCAGCTCTCCGCAGTGCAGAAAAGAATGGAAATGAGAAGGGGAGAGCAGGGAGAAATTGTGGATGATCTATAATGTCTGTATCTTGCAAATGTTCATCAGACAACCGCTTCCTTGTTTGAGTTGTGCTCAACGGGCAGGGAAAGGCTCTTTATGGAATCAGAGGTTAGGGTTCAATTCTCTGTGTGGCTCAGTGGAGAGAGAAGGACTCAAACACTTACAGGGTGAAAAGTTCAGTTCCCCGTGTGACTTCATGCAAAGGCCAAAGGAATTAATACAGCAGAGATTTGGCCACTTTAAATAATCATTTCTTTGTGCTACAGATATTATCTGTAATAACGAGAGGAAACGGCATATTAAACAGTATTACAATATTTATAGTATTTCATATATAGTACAAGTTTCTCATCCAATCCACTGCATTACTGCAAAATATTCTATGGACTGAGACATTTTTATTCATTCCATTTATTTAATTAGTTAAACTTTCTAATCCATCTGTTGTCACTTCTCTTATTCTGATGCCCCGCACATCAGGGTAGCAAACTGAAAATGTGACATGAAAAGGTCCTGGCCATTAATAGTATTTTACAAGCTACAGGTGAGAATGTGTTACTTAAAAAGTCTATTTTATTTACCTAACATGCATTGTGTCATATTTTTTTTTTGCAGTTTATTTATTTTTACTTTATTTTACTGTTACCACAGGTATATGTCCAACACAGTATTATTTTGTCCTTTACACACATTCAAATTACACTGCGAGCATTTCAGAAATAGGGTGTTTAATCTGCACAGGGGCTTTTATTGTGAAAACTGACCGGATTCTTAATGGTTATCCTGTGTCTGACTTCTTTATCTGCTCTGAGCAGCTTTTGCTTTTCTTTTTTTAAGCTGTCTAATGCTATTTTTGTGGTCTGCTCATTAGGGGAAAATTGCAAGAATCAACAATCCTATTAAAGTATCCAAAAGGGAAAAAAAGAAAACAAGATGCTGGACAAAGCCATGTATACAGCCTTCTAGGTGGCTTAGCTAAGACTGGAAGAGAAGGAAAAAAATGAAACAAAATGATACAAAATGTAGCCAGTATGCAAATATTCAATAAAACAGTATAGCATAAAAGACCCCACTGGCTATAAACATTTATGAACATGTAGCGCAAACATAAGCCGACATTAGGGATCACAGGCAGACGATAATTTATTGAAAGCACTGTACTCTTTGAAGCATGTGTTTTCCCAGTGGACTATCTTTACACTTCAGCTGCACATTTTTACATTTTAAGACACTCTCTCTCCTAAGTGATTCCAATCCCAAGTGGTTAAAATGACATGGATTTAATGTCTCTCTTGATAATCTCTGGCCTTTCAGTTACTCAATGATCTCGGTAACCTCGGCCAGACACATACCTCATAACCCATACATAAGGTTAAGCTAAAGCAAACAGATTATGGGACCTGAAAAACAGAGTAGATCAGCAGACTCACGTATCGATTTTCTTCAGCCTGTGACGTGTGTACAAACCAGTGCTTGCTTAGACCTAAGGTATGTGCTGTAATCAATAAGCTAAGCTAAAAAATACTATTAAAATCGATTATTGCCCCTCAGTGTAAGCTACTGTTGATGATTGGTGAGGGAAAAAGATGCATGGATGAAAACCAAGCTGACATATTGATCCGTGAGCTTAATCGATGGTTGAGGAGAACCTACGCTACTTGCCAAACAAACGTCTGTCTTCATTGACTCATATTTCTATCTAAATGCCCATCATGAGCTACCATTACTGAGTCAACAAGGAGGGGTATTAGATCATTGGCAAACTGATTAAGTCAACTCGAGTTTACTGTATGTCAAACCTCTGACAAACAGCATTCTTGCAAAGTGCTTCACAAAGGACAGGAACAGGGAGAAAAAGTGATAACATGCACAGCTGTTTAATACTCACATGCTGATAATACAGAGAAGTGACATTCATAAACAATGTTCTATCCGTAATGGGGGGGGGTTTCACTCCACTGTGAAAGATGCACAGAGCAGTCCTTGTTTTCTGCATCCTAAAGTTTAGCTCCAGAGACTGACACACAGCTCCTCGAGAAAGTTGAGCTACAGCTTTCAGTTTGTTTCGAGGGCATCAAATCCCCTAGTGAGACAGGTCTCATATCCAGCTTGTCACATGGAGTGACATTTAAATCCACTGGTTCAGCTTATTTTTTAATATGCAGGGTTAAAGTTGTGTTTCTTTTCCCTAAACCTAACTAAATAGTTGGTATTACATAAACTTGGGCAGATGGTGAAGGAAAGACTTCCTGGCTTACCAACATGCGAGTTACTCTCCCTTCTACTGATCACTGCTCAGGCAAACTGTGACATGAGCACAGCCCATAAGCACTATTCTCCTAAGTGATAGCTGCAAGAGAAAATTAATGCATCACAAGTGGTAGTATACAAATAGAAGAAATCAAAACAGTTGTGTAGGTTCTTGGTCATCTAGGTCATGGTAGAAGGTAAAAGAAAGCAACTGGAGCCAACAGAAAAAAAGCAATCGTCGGCATTTCCCAAGTTTGCTCCAGAACTATTCTAACAATCTCTGTCCGAATTATTTGAGAATGTTGGTGCTTCTGCATTGGGTTAAAAAATGCCCATAATGAACAGTTAGCTTAAGCACTCATGTCTCTGCCGCTGCCACTGAGAGAGATGCATGATATGCCAAATCAATACCAAAGCATAGTGCATGCAAACATTGCAATAAGCATACATTGCCAGTAATGCAGACAGTAGATCTTTAAAACCGGACTCTCCACTCTGTGCATCCAATATTGCAGTATATGAATTCTACCATGTGTGTATCTCTGCAACAGCAGCAGCCTCTGACACAGGAGCAATATTTGACGCCCTGCAGAGACAACACTGAAATCCCAAGACTATTGGTCAATAAGGGCTGCTGAGGTTTTCTCCAGCAACACTTCAGTGAGATTCCAGATACTATAGAGAGCTTATAATGTCCATATCTTCTTGCATCTTGCAAAGTCAAAAATTTCCAGAGCCTTCAGATTACCATGAATGCCACTTTCAATTATGGTCTCAAACTTCAGATGGACACTTCCACCATTCCTTTGTATCGTAAGAAAATTAAAGGAATATAGTTCCTTTGCACTGGGAAGATAATTCAATGTAACCTGATCATGTGTGATACATATGTATCAGCCCCTATAGCAAATGTAAGACCAGATTTAGCCAAATTAGCAGTTTCTATCAAAGTTACTGATGTTTTCTTCTCTGTGTGCTCATGTTATCTTGATGAGCCACAACAGTTCGATACATCTTGATCCTTCAACCATGGTGTGAAAAAAAATATGTGACTCTTTTTGAAATTACATTATAGCAGGAGGTTTTTTTAAACTTTAAAGAGCATATGACTCCACCTTGCAGGTTGCGGAAAGACACCTTTTGATTTAAATTTGTTCACTGTGTGGTTAGAGATAGACACCAGAACATCTCTGTTAGTATTATTTGGGTGTGTCTGGGTTCAAATACAACATTTCATCATATTAAACCCAATTTTGTACCATATTTTAACCCATCTTAAGGTGTAGACACCAGCACACATTCTGTATTCATTTATTCAGACAGGCACCAGACATTGATTAACTTAAATGTGACTAAAGGTAATAAAAACAGCTTGCTCAACCGTTATATACATATCCATATATCTTGGATCCTGAGAAAGGACAGTCTCGTCTTGGCAGTTGTACACAGTTAAAAAACAGTTTATAGCACCAGAAAAAACTGTCATTGCTAAATATTCCCACTTACTTTTCTAACTCAGACCAAACCTTCTTTTAGCCTTGGCACAAGGATTTTTCTTTCCCATCAAAGTCTTGTGAACCAAACAATTACTTTTAGAAGTCTGTTTCTGTCTGTTTATTACTACATATTTATGCTCCAAAGACCAAAACATTTACAGCTTGAGCTTCACCCATAACATTTTGCCAGTAAACAAGTTATTTATCAAATATAGTACACTTCCAATGTTAGCCTTGAAAAATTGGCAGACACCCCACAAATTCTATTCACAATTTCAATTTTAAATCTCAGCACATTTTTGCAGCATCCCCAGAATCTGTGCACACCCTCACTGACCAGTACATTTGGTCACTCCCACTGACTGTAAATCCAAATCTCTGATTATTTTTTCCAGTAATAAAGTTTTGAATTTCTTGTTTACAGAACAAAAAAGAAAATAAAATAATATGCTTTGCTGATTTTAAAGCTGACTTTAATATTAAGTTAACTTTTTAATGAATATGTTTCACTTTTCTTTTTATTTTCTTTTATTTATTTTATCCCTCAGACTAAGTTAGCTAAGTCTTTTCTGACTGACAAGTATACAGCGCTTGACTGCTGTAAATAAAGACAAATATTGTTGTCTTTTGTCGTCTGTCTTTGTTTTCTTTTGTGTATCAAAAGTACCGAACCGTGACTCAACAAGGCTTATACTGAAGTTGGTATATTGTCAGACCCTTTAATTACATACTTGCAAGAACAAAAGCAAAAATTCACTAAATACAGTAGAGAAAGGGTTAAAACACCCAGCCTATATTTGAGAGGAATACAGACACATACACATACTCGGGAGTGCACACATAAAGTGCACGAACACACACACGCATGCACACACACACGCTCATGCACAAACACACCAGAATGTGGGAATCACTGCCCAGAACATGAAATATTCATCAGTCATAAAACTTTAATTCTCTCCCTCTCTCTCTTTCTCTCTCTCGTCATTTTGGGGGCTGCTGTGTTCTATTTTGTGAGGTAAACACTCACTCGGCTGCTACAGAAAAAGTAAATTAAAAAATAAAAATCATAATCATAATAATAGATTTCATTAAAATTGCCCAAATGCACAAGCCAAAGCACGTCATTAAGACACCGCTACATTTCAGATGCAGGAAACCACTATTCACGCGGTTCAAAATTACATTTCAAAAGGGAAAGCTGCTGGTTGGCAAAGCGAGGAGCGGTCCTCGTTTAATACTGCGATGCTGAGTTTTAGAGGTCCCCTGTTATCAAAGATATTGTCACTCAAACCAAGCTTCTCAAACACAGATAAAGGGAAGTCCAACTTTACCAGTCCCTCAGTAACATTTATGAAAAGAAAATCAGTAGAATGCAAGTCACATTTTCACACGCATTGGCTTTAGTTTTACTTTCAAGATCGTAGATATTTAACAACAAAGAGGCAGAACCACCAGGTGTCAAATTTTGATTTGATTGAGAAATATATGGGCTAATAAGAAAACTCCTGCATGTATTTCACCAATACTGCAGGTCCATTACAGCACTCAGTGCAATCCAGTGCCTCCGTCTTTGCAATATTTGCATATTTTACCTTTTTTCTTATTATGTGCAGCCTGAAATCAAAAGAAAAGCATGACAATCAGTCCAATCCAACTGAAATTTGGCTACAATGTCCAGGGTCAAAACCCCTCCAGCTGCATAGAGCTCTGAAGCCCAAGGGTTTGAGAGGACAACAGAAAAAACACTCGTTGGTGTGCTGCTCTTTTAAAAGCAGAGATGAAGTCAGTTTATCTAAAATCTATGTGAAGTGTTGCATTAACTATTTAACAAAGCCAAGACACCTAAAAATGCCTTATTATCTGTGCATCCTCAAGTTAACACAAACCTTTCCACAGCAGCAACATTTAAGTATTAAACAGTTACCATGTTTACATGGCCAGCACACATGTTAGCTGCTTAAATATAAGCAATTATAAGGTAGACACAAGCCCAGCTTTGGATAATTGGGAGGGTTGTGTTGCAAAATTTTTGCCAAATCAAACACGTGGATCTGTCCCCTGTAGTGGAAATAAGAGAGCAAGCAAAGGTACCTTTATGCGACTTACTGTTAAGTTGTCATTAAGGTACCGGTTAGCAGCTATTGCTAATAATAAAAGGATAAGTTTGATGTTGGAGCTAGGAACAAAATGTTATCGGTCCTGCTATAATGCTTGAAATTCAAGCATTGTCACAAACTCTGTTTATTACAACAACTCTGTATGTTCAGCCTAAACACCACTAAAGCTTGAGCATATTCCTTTGACCAAAAGAGGTCAAACTTCAACACTTTGCTCTGTTTATCAATGAAACATCTCAGACATAAAGCTCTTGGCATACCCACCTGCAGTTTAACCCATCTATTTGCAAGAGGCAGCCAATCAGATGAAAGTTGGCTTAACATGAGGGTGGACTAAAAGAGAAAGGAGCTTAAACAGCTTGTTTCTGATAGAGGATGAACTAAGCAGCCCCACCAGCCCAGTATAAGATAAAAAATTATTACTTTGAACTGTGAATTATGCAAAGCTACTCCGGTGGTGTTCAAGAATAAAAATGTAGAGTTGGAAATGAGCAAAACAGATCCTCACTAATATTTTTTTCATTCTGAATTAGCAAATAGCTTCAAATATTCCGTTGTTCATTAGTGCATAAACCGTATTTAAACAACAAAAAAAGAGCAACAAAAAAACCTGTAACTCATATATAAACACATTTGTTAGAAGACAAGGTTAGTGATTAACAATTTGCTTCAAAGATCCCAAAAGATACAAGTACACGCTGAGTGACAGATTGACATGCCATGTCAATACTATAATTGAGACTTTTACTAGCTAGAAAAAACAAAAAAACAACTTTCAACCATCTGCACTTAAAATGCTATACAACTGGGCAAAGGTGGAACCACCTTTTTTCCCTTGCTCTTGTTGTAGCTAACAAGCAGAGGGCTGAGTGCCCTTCTGCAAAAAAAAAATCAGCAACAGTAAACAGTCTCCTCTGTGCAGTTAACATTGCTGGAAAATGTCACAAATGTTATTATGTAACTTCAATGTCACAGTTGCAGCTTTCAAAGTTGGGAAACAACTTCACGGTGACTATATAGTGAAGTTCACCTACAGTACGTGATTAAAAAAAAAACTGACGACCAAATGACAAAGAAACCATAAAATATTCAAATTGAGCCATCTGAGAAAGACATAAACAATAATGGATGATGAATGTAACATATTAACCAAAACTGACATTATGATATCCAGATTTTTAGAGGAAGAACGAGTAAAACAATAGCCATGAGAAGCTGTTTCACCAGCGGTTGAATACTGTTGGTAATTTATAGTGGAGGAAAATCAAGATACACTATGTCTTTGTCTCGTTTTCTCAACATCTGCAGACCATTTTCGGCTGAATGGACCTCTATCATTTTGACTTTACCAGCTCAAATCTGGGAGGGAGAGGAAGAGCGAGATAAGGGCGAAAGTGTAACAAGAGAGAAAAAAAAAACGGCAAAGCAGAAAGACAGAAAGAGAGCGCGAGACACATCTCCAGTCACCCTCATCCAACCTCACGCCACGCGTGGATAGCCACTGTTTGGGCAGAGAGGAAAGCAGGAGGGGAAGAGAGGGTGGGGGAGGGATGGGGGACAGTCGGAAGTGTTAGGGATGGAGGGGGGTATGTACCCTCGAGGCCAACCCTCATCCCCTCTTCACCTCCATCCATAATTCAACAGGGTCCAAACCCCCCCAGCTGCACAGAGCCCCAGGGCACGGCACTGCAGGAAGGACACAACACGCAGAGGAGGGAGAGACAAAGACACCCCGCTACAACCACCCAAAACACCTCACACACCACAAACAGTGGGACAGAAAATGCCAGGAGTTAATAGTGAGATGCATTATTCCTCCCTCACCATAAGTTAAGTCGAACTCCAGTCAAGCATATTCTGAAAGAACAAAATATCATCCTTAACTTGACACTATACACATGATCACAGGATCCTCATATTGTACATTAAATACACACAAACCTATACAGACTTACACACATTTCATAAATAACTCATATTCCTGGTTGGCCCAATTCAACTGAAATGAGTGAAAAAAAGCACATAATAGTAGATGCTAGACTCTGAGCAACTCATTTAGAGATGGGTCGAGGTCAGAGGCGGTTCAAGGTTGAGGGGTGGGCAGCTCCTTAGAGTTAAAAAGAAAAAATGGTTCCATGTAACACTTTCTGGTTTTTCCAGGTGACGCATATGGCAGTAAGTAAAGCAGAGTTTCTTTAAGCCTAAAAAATAGACTGAGAAAAACCGTGAGCTACCCAGTGAAACAATCCATCTGGTAATTTCCATAAAATAATCTTGACCCTGTCCTAAAGCATTGAAACTTTTCTGTATTCAACATACTTTTTAAATGAATCTGTTCTCATGAGATGCAAGAAACAATTGCAATATCCAACAAGCGCATTTATTCTTCTGGTGCAAAAAAATATTGTACAGATTTTTTTTTTTTAAATCAGAATACTCACTTATATGTTTACGGCACATAAATATATAAGCAAAAGCTGTCACTGAAACTGTTTTGAACTTTATTTCTCTTCTATATCTACGTGTAGCAATTAAAGTTTCGCAATAAGCTTTCGACACATTGTAGCTGCAGTAGTCTGAGAGGCAACTACACCAGCGGTCCCCAACCTTTTTTGCACCATGGACCGGTTTATGCCCGACAATATTTTCATGGACCGGCCTTTAATGTGTCGCGGATAAATACAACAAAATAAAACTAGTACCGGTACTGAAAAAAAGAAGATTTATTCATAACACACGTGAAAAGACCCAGGAAAACCGAGTTAACGATAAAAACGATAACAAAATAACGCTGAAAACCGATAAAACCCCTGAAAACTATACATTTCACACCTGAGCCTCAACTCTCGCGGCCCGGTACCAAACGACTCACGGACCGCTACCGGTCCGAGGCCCGGGGGTTGGGGACCGCTGAACTACACCTTCTCTAGGCTCCATTTTCTGTGTGGCCAACCACTGGTCTTTTTTAAAGGGATGAAGTATTACAAATAACAAAGAAGTTCATGCATTTGTTAAACCATGGCGGTGCAAATGCACCTTGACTCAAAACTCAGTCTTCACTTACTTTTAGCATGTATAAAGCAGCGTTATGAAGTTATGGTTTCCAAAAGAGCCAACATTGAGCTCAAAGATGAGATTAAAATAATTAAAGAAGAAAATATGTATAACCTTCTTGCTTTTTTTTTTCTGGAAAATTACCTTCCAGGGCCTTCACCTTTTGAATGTAACAAATGAAATGTGTGAAGCAAACTGGCCTTGTACTGAAGATGAGGATTTTAAATAAGAAACACTTAATTTTAAGTAGTACTTTAACAAGATGCAAAGGTTCAGGACAACTACACTTTGAAATATCACAGAACTTTCTGTAAGTTACTCACCATTCACTATTTACTGCATGGACTGCATTTATAAGCAGTAACTGATTTGTTCAAAGCAATTTCCCTCTCATTCACAAAAACACACATCATACAATGTAACGGCCTTCAAGAGAAACTTTCATCTTTCCATTCACTTTCCCGCTGAAGGACGTTTGAGCATGTTGATAGGAGGAACTGGGGATTAAAATGCCAATGCCGCGATCACCGAACAACTTGCTCTACCTGCTGGGGATCAGCCGCCCTGTCAGCTGTATGAGAACAGAATTCATTGTTACAGTGTCTGCAGCTTGAGGTACACCTGAGAATTGGTAACACAAGCAAATGTCCTGGAAACTTTGTGCCACTTCTTGTCAAAAAGACATACACCAAAGACTGAGTCATCAGGATGAATATATCATTTTGAACTGGTGAATTTCTGCCAATATGTGTGTGTGTGTGTGTGTGTGTGTGTGTGTAAAGAAGAGTTATTGAGGGATGAAAAAAGCGCCACATAAACATTTAATACCTTAAGTAAAGCAGTGCAGGCCCCTTTCACAGACTATGGAGACTGATGGGCCTCCACCACACTGTATTATATATAAATATGGATTTCTCCATGTGTCAATAACTCTGCACCGCTGACGTGCACAGGCACAACTGTTTGTGCGTGTGTGTTTATGATGTGCGTATGTGTGTTTTCTGTACAGATGCCAACACTTTTTTCCACTGTCTTTGAATCTAAGACCAGATGTGTCCTCTGTCTGTGACTGCGTATGTGTGTGTGTTATACTGTGCATACACTGCATGTTTTCCAGGTGGGGTTCTTCTTCTACTCTCCCGTGTGCAGATGGAAATTCTATTTATTATTAATAAATCTTCTCTTTCATTCTCTCTCAGAGCTCATCTTGTTGACCTTTCAGGAATGTTCTACTTTTAAAAGCTCATGTTGCATTTCACTCTTCACTTTTTCATGAGCTACACGTCTGTCGTCGTTACTTGTAGCAAACATTTGCAAATTCCACTTTAGCAAAACAAATCGCAGAAGTGTAAAGTAAAAAGACCCCATGGGAAACTTTCCCAGGATCCTTGTAAATGTAATTTCATGTTTAATTCATATATTACAAAATGTAGGTTCAAAGTGATATGGAAACTAAATGCACGGAGAGAGTGAATGCTGCAATTTCAAATTCTGAAGACGCTGAAAAAGATCTTACTCTTTCAACAGAGTGATTCAAATTTTTCCCCCAAAACACATTTTATCTTACAAAACATTCAGACTCTTTATCTTTAAATGTTTATGTTCTTTCTGCTAAATATATTTTTATTTGTTATAAGTTCCAGCTGTTACCGCCCACAACTCACTGTATTTTTCAAACCTTTTTTCTTTTTTTAAAAAAATAACTCAAGACATGGATGTTTAAAACATACACAGTAAATTGTAAGGCATTGTATAGGCACTCACAGCTTAAATTAAAATGTATGCAAGACCAACATAAAATACAGAACTAGGGAGGAAGAAGAGGTAAAAAGAAGGTGTGAATGAAGCAGAGGAAAAGGATGGTGAAAATCATTAGCGTAAAGAAAATGTGGAGGAAAAAGACAGAAAAGAATAAGAGGGAGGAAGCAGAGTAAAATAAAGGATGGAAATAAGCAGGAGGAAGAGAACAGATGAGAATGTGAGCTGAAGGAGAGCAGGAGATGATAAAGAAGAAGGACAATGCAGCAGAAAAACAGGCAGATGATAAGATGGAGAAAGAACAAGGAAGAAGGAAAAGAGGGCGAGAGGCGGACAGAAGCAGATGAGGGCTATGTGTGTGTGTGACATGTATTGTTTCTCAAACTGGAAGGGGAAGCTGGTTTTGTTTTGCTCCAGGGCGCACAGAGTGTTGAGAAACAGGAAGCCAAGGGACCTGCCCATCCTCGCGGACAGCTGGTGCCCTCCGATAGCTGTTCCCCCTTCCTGTTAGCTTCATACAATAGTTCCCACCCTGGTTCAGACCATCTGGAAACCAACACGAGTGACCACTCTCTAAGCAGTATACGAAGCTCTTCAAACTAGAAATAGTGCCATACTGTAAGACTGTTGTGTTTTGTGTTTTGTTTTTTCTCTTTAGAGCCTTCACAGCAAACCGATGTGCCAACTTCACCATATCAAAGAATATTTTATCAGCGATTAAAGTGATTCCAAGTAAACAATTGATAATATTATTTTCATCTCTGTTTTGCACTGTAAACACAGTAGATCTATGCTTCCTGGGTCTATCTTTCAGCTCATTTTTATAGCAACCAGCATCAATTCCCTGCAACCATAGAGAAAGAAAGATTCATTCAGTCTCTCCCGCCTAATTGCTCTCTGTGCATGTGCCAAAATCAAGAAAACTAGGGTGCACCACAGCCCTACTGCCCAAAGACCTTGGCAAAGATGTCTGCAAATTAGCAGACTTGTGCAAAAAATAAATAAATAAACATTTTAACTCCAAAATGAAGAATTATTACTCCCTCCATAGCCACATACTGCTCCTGTATATGGGGAAAAAGCAAAGCAAATGAACTGTAAACCTTCCCAGGAAATATCCAAAATAAAAAAACTGAACTCATGAAAGTGTAATATATGCTTTTTCTAAAATAAAATAAATGTAACAGACCAGAATTCCCAGCTGGCACGGTTTATTCTGACGATAGACAAACAGTGGAGTCACCGATGTTTTTAGAACATGGATCGCTGGTAATGACAATGCTAGAAATATAGAAACACAGCTTGGTACTTGGCAACATAACCTATGCCCCATTGTTTGTAGAACACATGTAGTGAATATGCAATTTTACAGTTATACAAAAGCTTTTTCTGCGTGGTGAAGTTCAAACTGAGCATCAGAATGGGAAAGAAAGGTGATTTAAGTGACTTTGAATGCGGCAGCAGAAGATCACACCAGGCGCCACTTCTGTTAGCTAAGAGGAGGAAATTCAAGCTAGAAGAAAAAAACACTGTCTGCTTTGATGAGTCACGATTTCTTCTGCAACATCGGATGGTATGGTTAGAATTTGGCATAGACAAAGGATGGATCCATCCTGCCTTGTATAAATGGTTTAGGCTGGTGGTGCTGGTGTTTTCTTTGTATACTTGAACCCCTTACTGCCAGTTTAAACACCACAGCCTGCCTGAGCATTGTTGTTGACCACATCCATCCCACTGTATCCTTGATAGTTGCTTCCATCAGGATAAAGTTTCATATAACAAATATCAGATGATCTCAAACTGGTTTCATGAACATGATGATGAGTTCACTGTACTAGAATGGCCTACACAATCACCATATCAATACAATAGAACACCTTTGGGAAGTGCCGCCACAGAAGATTTGCATCATGGATGAGAAGCCAGCAAATTTGCAGCAGCTGCGTGAAGCCATCATGTCAATATGAACCAAAATCTCTGAGGAATGTTTTGAACACCTTCTCGATTCTGTGCCATGAAGAAGTAAGTCATTTCTAAAGGCAAAAAAGGATCCAACCCACTAATGTGTAACTAAGGTCTATAGATTACCAATTAGTCACATAAAAAAATAGTAGAAAACATATTGGACACTTGTTTTGGGCACGTATGAAATATAGCAGAAATGTGAAACATGCCCTTCAAAATTAAAGTATTTGACACTGTTAATGCTCTTTCCTACAGTAAATTTAATTAAATAGTGCGAAAATATCTTATACCTAAGAGTGAGACAGCAATGTAAGACTTTACAATTCCAACTGCTTGTATTTGTCATTTCTCACTCACTATATGCCAGTTTTCAGAATGCGGTCAATTAAATAAAAGGCTGGCTTTGGAAATCGAGTTTCACTTTTAGAAAGTCTGATGACTAGTTGCCGTTTGTGATTGTAATCCAGGAGCTATGCCATGTGTTAGTGTGAAGAGAAGCTTTATCTATTCATGAACTGCTGAAAAAAAGGAAAGGCTTTCTCACATATAAATGCTATGGAAACAGAGTCATTTTAAGTCCTTACGAAATGAACTTGAAAATAAAACTTGAAAATTGGGAAAAAAAATACTAATTTAATACATTCGCGCCCCCCCCCAAAAAAAAAAAAAAAAAATGGAGTAATTGCTTATTTTAATGAACATGCAAAACAAATGTAGGTGTTACTGCTAAGAAATAAAACAGTTTCTAAAGTCTGTCGCTTTTATTGTTTTATTTGTCCTTCAAGTCCTTTGGTGTTTTTAGTCTGCTGTCAATAAACAACAATGACCAAGTGCAAGCAGACAGAAAAGAATAATGGCACACAATAATATTTCTAAGTGTTATGTGTTGTTTTGCTAAAAAAAAAAAAAAAAAAAAAAGTAAAATGAACTGCAGGTGCCTCCTAATGTGCTTTACTTTCATGCCAGCGGGCTTTTTGTGTGAGAGTAGGCGTCAATTATTTTAGATATTGGATATTGTTTTAGAATGAAAAGGCTACAATTCCCAGCAGCCTCAGAAGAACCACATTATGTCTTTACAAAGGCTCGTCTCTTTCTTGTCTGGTCAAACATCGCAACAAAATCCACTGCTCACATCTGCTGCTGTATATTTTCATCCAGCTCTCACATAAAGTGAACACTGTGCAAACACCCACGGATTCTCACATACTGCATTAAAAAAATCGTCTATCAGAAATCAAAACCGGAATCACATCAATTCTGGCGGTTTTACTTTTTTGTGTTTTTTTTTTTTTATTGATTGGTTTTACTGCAAAAGGTTGATTAAGAGCAGCGAACAATCAGGATTATAGAGTTTCACTTCTGTATCATTTTGTCTTTGTCTCCGGCTTTGTCTGAGTTCACTTTGACTGCGTTTTAATTGCAGCAGTTTTTCAGTTACAATGGCAATTTGAAGTTAAAGTTAAATTATATCAGCGCGCTCTGACTCGGGCTCTGCTGTGCTTTCATAACCTCTGCATGCATAAATGGAATTGACTCATTTAAAATATTTATTTTCATAAAATGTGTAATGTACTGCACAACAAATTAAACCATGAAATAAATGTAATTATTGATGATGAATGCACTTAAAACAATTCCATAAATCTATTCTATAAAACTTCCAAATTAAAGTACGTTGCCGTAGTGTTCTTAGCTCGATATAGCCATTTCATTAAAACAAATTTTATGCAAGATCAAAGGGAGGCATGAAAAAAAACGCGTAAGCCAAAGGAAATTTACATAACAGGGGCATGTCTTTTTCCACATATCTTGCCAATATATTAATGGCATCTGATAAGGGGTTGTCAGCTGCAGACAGACAAGGTGCTACTGCCTCTTGTCATGGAAATCGAGTGACTGTTTCTGATAATTGCCGGTGCCTTCGAAATGTGCCAGCTTGATCCACCGCAGTCAAAATGTGGCTGAATTATCATTTTCCACTCAAAGAAACTTGCTTCCCCGATACTGTTCAATAAACTTTCTTTCATTTCTTTGCTTTAGAATGTGAAGTAGCCACCACCATTTTCACCTCGCTCAACTCTAACCCAGAATGCAGGCTGGCTGATCTGATTGGCTACACAAACCACACACAGAAAGGGGAGATGGCCAGTTGCCAGAGAGGGGCCGATAACAGGCCTGTGGTGAATGAAAAAATAAACACTAAAACTCTTTCTGTTCTGCCAACTAAACAATCAGCTATGTCTTAATTGCCATCGGGCGGCCACTGGGAATAAAAATGAAAATACAACCTGCAATTAGACTTTGAAATTGATTCCATTAATAATTATTTTGTAACAGACATTTTCTAGCTGTTATAAGGGTGTTAACAGACAATTTAGGCAAAATTCCAGAAAGAAGAGTTTTAATGGGACTGGAATTGAGCAGGCCTTGCTATACCTAACATAAACTGATGAATTTATACAGGCAGAGCACACCAGCAGCAGTGACTGCATGAAGATACAAGATGGTAGGTAGAGCTTTATTTAATGAATGAATATCTAGCTGCCTATACAGTATGAACACTTAAAGATTTCCTTTTCATACCTGACATTACTGCAGGGGAAAAAATTAACAAAACAATCGTTTCTATGAGCGTTTTTGACAGCTTGATCCACTTTAAGTTCACAGAAGAGAATAACGGATCCCTCAGGAGCTTCGGGGCTCATCAGATTCCTTTATGAATCAGAGTCAGAATGTGAGCTTACTAGCCTGTAGACAAAACTCCTGATCCCAACTGCCTGCAGAGTCTGCAGAGACTTGCTTCGAGAGTTTGGTGAAGTTACGAAACTTTTACAGCTTCTTTATTCAAACACTCATTTTACATTTAGATTCAAATATGCCTTATTATATTTGAAAGTTTTGTTGAGTGGGACATGGGGATTTTAAGCATTTATTTGACTGTAGCAGTGGAGAAAGAGAGGAATAGATAAAGAGGCCAAGGGAACGGCACGTAGCAGTGTTTCTGACCGGGAATTACACCAGCTCGGGGTTCAGTTGCTCAGGGCAAACGCATCTATGTGGTACCTTACATGCTGTTTGGTTGCCTCTTTATTGAAGCAATTCATGTAAAAAACATAATCTTCATGTAGTGTACTTTTTTATTTTTTTTAATTTCCACTTGACACTGAGGGGAAAAGCGCTGAAACATCCAAAAAAAACAAAGTGTTCCTCAAAAGTGTTTTAGAAAACGATCTTTCTTTGAAAAGAAGCAATGAACACAGCTAGGAAAACCTATTTCAGTGTACACATGGGCACCTGGCTGTTGCTCAAGACAGACTCGACCAAACCTGTCATGCGTGTTTTATCCTTATTTTATTTTCACTTGTTTAATGTGCGGCTGAATTTATAGTTTACATCTTACATCGATTTTGTCTTGGCTTGAATCAAAAACAGACAGAGCTGGTGTTTCTGATGGAGAAAGTGCGGCTCAAGTGCAATCAGAAAACAGACTGCAAGGGGAAAAGAGGTGGCACACAACAAATAATTCTCTTAAGTCATCATTAGATTCAATAGAGTTGAAATAAGGTGATAACATCGGACAAAAAGGCATAAGACGATTTTCAAAAATGTGAAGCTACTTCCATCAAAACAGTACCTTAAAATAAAACATATTAAAGAACTAATTAATAATTACTGTAATTTATCCTATTGGTTAGAGTTAGCTTCTATGAGTAAGTTATGTTATTCGTATTTTCACTTAATCAAGATCTCTTTCACTCTAATAGGTTTGATTTTTGTATATCATTTGCAAATGTACTAATGCAATACTTTCTGGGTTATTTGAATCTAATAGAATCTGCAAGCTAGGCACAAGGAAATAGTCACAAAATACATTTCCTTCCTGTCGAGTCGACTGATATCTAATAATGTTTCATTTCAATTCTTTTTTGCTTTTTGGGGGTTTTGAATCATTAATGCTAACTTGCATGTCCTTTAATATGCCAGCCTGTTGACTGTATGTGAAACAACATAAGGCATCAGCGATGCAGGATCCATAGCGCCACATTTAAAAGAAAGGTCCACTCTAAATGTATGTATTCTGCAAGTGTCTTTTTAAAAGCAACAGTAACAGCTTTTCTTTAGATTGTGAAAATCTGTCTGAGCCGCATGCATCCTATTTTCTTTATGGGGCAGGGCACACAGGCTTTCAGAAGATCGTCTGGCTGCAGGTGCAGGCAGCAGAGGGATCGTGGATCTGCTGGAGTGGGAGGTAATGGTCGGAAAATACGGCAGAAGCAAAGACGCTGGACCTCCAGGTCAAAACTTACTAACGGAGGGTGTTTATGTTTCACAGCTGAATAAAATGACCACTGCATACCATCATGCATGCTTATCAAAAACTATGCGCTGTAAATATCACAAAGCTGCCATCTGCAGATCAACGGCCATCTCCAAGGCCAGAGCACAAAGTCTAACAATGCGGAGCTAGAGACGGCAAATTTAGATCAGCAAGCAAAGGAAAAATGTAATTAACTTGTTTAAAAGAACATGAACACAAGCATCAAGTCAATGGTTTGCACAGCCTTAGCAATCAGTATCTCTAAACTATTTTGAGATTCCTCCACATTAAAGGTCTTTCTTTAAAAAAGGGACGCAATTATAACTGCATACACTTTGGAAATTGAATAAGAGTATTTTAACAAAGTTTGAGGGCTTGCTATAATAATTTGATTGATAGGTTGATTAAGACAAAATCAGCTACAATTATTTTGATGAGTGTTTAATTAGGTTAGTTACTTATCGAGCAAAACTGCCAAACACTCATCAGTTTTGGGATCTCAATTTCTGAGCATGCCCCATTATCTCAGCTTTTTTTGCAATTACAAATGATATATTTGGGAGTTTGGGGCTGCCGGTTAGAAAAAAACACAAGTAACTTCAACCTTATTTTCTGACATTTAATATACCAAAAAAAACCCCCAAAAAATCAATTAATGAAAATAAAACAGTCTCTGCAGCCTTAGGCTAAAGCTGTTGTCAAGGACAAAAGTTGTCCTCTCTACATTATATGTTTTTTATTCAGATATATAAGGGCCCCTTATATGACTTTGCCTCCTCACGTCGACTGCACTGCACATAGACACACAGATGCACATTTAGCACAATGTCAGCTGTCAGAAATATCATGAAAATGCCATCAGCATAGTTTACAATAGATGGCAGTGTCGAACTATCCAGGAACAGAATATACAGCAAAATGTTAAGGGTACATTTTTTATGTTTAAATCTATCTCTTCTCTCTCTCCTCTCTTGCACTTTCTCCCTCCGTCTTTCTTTGTGGCCAATCCAGCGCTGCGGTTCCCAGGCTCAGCTCGACTGTCAATCAGCAGCAGCCTACATCTCAGCGCTGCAGCTGAGCCAGGGCCGCATCATCCCGCCTGCCAATCACCGCTCTACACCTTCAATCCATCCTATCCATCTCTCTGTAAAGCAGATTCGCACACCGTCCCCCCCCCCACCATCGCCATCCCCGCACCACCACCACCTCCACCTCCTCCTTTCAAAACAACTGCCACCACAGAAGAATTGAGATCCCTTTAACTCTCCAACCAGCACATTCACGCACAAACATTTACCGTCGCTTGAACGGGGAAAACACACAAAAAGATACATACGGGGAGATACAAGCATGAACACATGCACAAACAGAGGGAAAGGCCAACACTGGACAAAGAAATGATTTATGTTATGTAATTATACACGAAGGACACAGTGCACACCAATGACATTATAGTTTCTTGCAAGCTGAATATAAATTTGGCATTCCTGAAGACAAGATAGAGTCTGGCTTCTGAACTGGGGGTCTTGATGCATTAATGCAAACACATATTACATTGTAGCATTCAGTTTTTTTATGACTATACATTGTGTGAGCTGTTATTTGTACTGATGAAACTACAGAGAATTTTCATGCAGCTCGGCAGCTCGATGCAGCTGTTACCCTCTTTCACTATTTTCATTTGACGGCACATTTACTCTATGGTTCAGTCCATCCTGTTTCCAGCAGTCGCAGGCAGGCAGCTGTTTTTACCTAACAAGTTCTCATAAACCCACTGTATTCTACGTGGCTGGTAGCAAACAAAAGACAGGCAAAGTCAGTAATAACTTGCTTAACATAGTGGAGCTTTTAGTGGTTAAACAGCATTTGAAGGATAATTAAACAGAGCTAAAAGGGGACTGAATACTGGACTTATTGTTGTAGCAGTGGCAGGAAAGCAGTGGATATCCAGGAGTGATAAGGTGGTGCAAGCTGAGCAGCTGTATAGGATTTTATATAAAATCTTTAAGGCTAAGGTCCACAGTTTGGACAGTGGGGTAGTTTTGCAGCTTTTATGGCTTTTTTGACAAGAACATGTGTCAGACTTTGTTTTGCTTGTTTATTTATTCTTTTTTTAAAAAACTTTTCTTTCGATGAAAAACATCCTGGAGGGTTTTTTTGGGGGGTTGTTTGTTTTAAATAAAAACCTTATAAATTATAAACCTTATAAAAACCTTATTTTTGTTTAATGGTTTCAAAATTTACATCTCTTGCTAAAGTTGTATAGCTTTGAGCTAAAATGCTTTGTAAATGCTTAATTACGTACAGGGAAATGGTCATTACTGCTGAGTAAACCTGTGGTACATTATGAAGTTTTCTGAGGACAAGACAAAAATGAAACTCTTATTTCACTGAATAAAACAAATGTTTCATTGTATGTTTAAGTCAGACATTTTTACCAATACAATAACACTGGCCTTATATGGCTAAAAACACTCATTATGGTCTTGTTGCCAAATGTAAGACTGGTCCAAGAAAAGATCTGATCATTATCACATTTCCAACCGTACGCAATCTGGTTATTGATTAAAATTTTGCCACTTTTAATTCATAGCGCCAAGTGAGCTCCTTGTTAAGCTTACTTCACGGCAGAGGCAGAGTATTAAAACAGTTTCCCCGTGTTTTCTTCCTCCTCATTATGTCCTCATGCTTGCTTAAAGATTATTAGCTGTGGTCATTTTATCGCTGCAATTATTGCGTGCTGCAATGCAAGAATAACTAGATGAATTGTAAATGCGTTGTGAATCACTTTTGCAGTTTGCCTTGAACCAACCCACTAAACATGCAGACTTTTCCCTCTCTTGTTTGAACTACTTCTAAAATGAGCCTTGCTCTTTGATTGCATCATGGAGTGCAGCTTTCATCAGATGCCTCATAGATTGCAGAGCCAGACAAGGTACTGGGGCGAATGTTAAGGCCACAGCAATTGAGGGTATAATTAGATAGAGGTTCTGAATATTCGGTGTACTGTAGAAAACAGTAATTGGCCTGCACCGGTTGAGAATTGTTTTACACACATACAAGGGTGCACAAATGTGCACCAAAACTCTCAGTCCAAAGATAAAATACGACGCCAAGAA
This sequence comes from Neolamprologus brichardi, assembly GCF_056152115.1. NCBI lineage: Eukaryota > Metazoa > Chordata > Actinopteri > Cichliformes > Cichlidae > Neolamprologus > Neolamprologus brichardi. Next base: position 5,893,678 of record NC_142105.1, on the reverse strand, counting down.
GAACATATTAAAAATATTAACTTATATCAAAAGCAATATGCTGTCATGGCAATACAAGATGTTGTTAAGTTTTATGTCCAAACTATAAACTATAATGGCATATCCGAGGCTGCGAATTCTCACTCCTCACATTTAGTGCTCTTCAGATCTTTGCAAGAACAAGGCGAGGGAAGAAATAATGCAATCTGTCTGGATAAGCTGCTTATGTTGTCGTCTGTCATGCTTATTGTTCCTGATACATGTAGATCACAATTAGAAGCAACAGACAATCCTGTTTGCTTTTCGTTAATAACACAAAGTAGGGAATAATTTTTAAGAAATCAGCCACATATTGTGACTTTAAATTCTCCACCATTTCACCAGCAAGGAAACCATTTAAGGTTTTCTAGGTCAGTCTCTAGATATGATTTGGTTAAGAAACTACTAGTTAAATCTGGGGCTTGACCAGCCAACCAGCTGGTTAAATGAACATTCATTGACTTGCAGCTGATTTAACCTGTTGATCTGCTGCTGATGCTACCACGCTGGATCCTATTTTTTTCTCTTTTTTTGGTTACAGCTTGGAAAAAAAGTGGGGGATTGCTGAAAAAGCTTGCAAACCACTGTTCAAAAGTGTCAAAAGCGACTCAAAAACGCATCTTCAAATTGCTTGCTTGAATTGCTGACTGTTGTTAGTAATAAAGGCATTCAATTTACAATGAAATCCAACGGGGGAAAAAGACAAGTCCTCAAAACACTTCAGTGAAAACCCAATCAAAGAGCAGCAATGGCAATGGAAAGCAGCATAAAAGTGTAAAAAAAAAATCTATAAATGTTTTGTTTTTGTTGTTTTTTTAATAAATGACAAATTAATTACCAAACTGACAAAGTTGAAGATCAATTTTCTTTAAATTGAGTACTTAATCAATAACTAATTGTTTCAATTCCAGTTAAAGGTCAGAACTGATTTTGGAGCATGGCATAGAGCAGAGGGGGCTGAAGGAGGATACAAATCTATTACCGTTTGTCCTCCAACAATTAACACGCAAGCACATCCAATATGAGCTATTTCCTCTGAGAAGCCACAATGAACACCAGCTGGAGACGAGTTACAAAACACCTGAACGCAGGTCCATGCAATAATAAAAAACAGATTAGGTAAATTAGCTTTTCTAATTTTTCCTCCGCTGAACGTTATGAAATTAGAGCACCCCAGAATGGAGTGAAATGATTGTTTCCTTGTAATTATCGCATAAGCTATTGTATGACTCAAACAAATATGATTCCATTTCAGCGAGGACGGGAGTTTTTGTGTTTATACCTCCATACGTTACGCAGAAAATGAAAAATAAACATATCGGGTCTGTTTTAATGGAATAATACATAAACAGTTTAATGAATGTCATCTCAAACATAAGCATGTGTGCTTTACAAGCAGAAGCTGTTTAATAAAACACAAATGTCAAGACTTGTCCTTTTCATTTGCTTAACATGTTTAATCTTTATAGGTCCATATATTCTCGTTTCATTGTATAAATGTCATGAGGGGAAAAAAAGATAAGATCTTTAGCCTTATGATTTAAATCTATCAAAGATAATGCTGAGAACTTAGCTTAAAAACATTTTGTTCTACTCAGAATATTTCTGTCAGAGGAGATGCTGTTCCACTGTGCTAAATGTTATAACCTTTTGTGTCTCACTCACTCTTGCAGCATGTATGCATGGACCCTTTAACCACCGCTAACCGTTCTCCACTTCCTACACACTCGCATCTCCACTGGTCAGTGTTGTTCTGACCTGCATGACAATAACACCATATATCAGCGCTTTCTCACATTGCTGGAAGCTGGGAGAGGATTTCAGAGTAAGGCCACATCGGGGGTCACATTTACATTTTATATGTTAGGCAGTTAGCTGACACGCTTGTGCTGAATGACTAACAATGAGCCCAACAGCACGTTGAGCTTCAATTTCTGAGATGCCAACAGTACAATCTAAAAGCAAAAGGATGGAGGATGTAGCTGTACTGGCAGCTGAAAGATAATGGTACCGGTTCAGAGACACAGAAAGTCGGCAGCACAAAGTTAGAGCGACAGTAGTGGCACTGTAAGTTTTTCAGGCAGTAGACTGAGGTTAATGTGCCATTGGGTCCCTTTTTTTCACTTGCAGATGTGTTTGACTTTCACTTGGTTTCATTTTAACCCACTTTCACAGGTTTTGGCACCAAAATCTACTTGGTTACAGTAAGGAAAGGATTGTGGTTTTTGGGTTAAATATGATCCTTCATAGTAGTAATCCCTTGCACTGAAAACAGACAAGGTGGGAGTACGATCTCAATCATGCCAAAACCTGGTGCATCAAGCTACAGACACCAAAGAACACTTTGCATATAAATGAGCCACGCCGGCAGCTTTGACAAAATGGGTGAGTCACCCAGCTAAGCAATATCAGTCACTGGTTCCCACTGTTTGAAACATCCCATTGAAGGTTCCATGAAAAGAAGTAGGTGGCAAAAACTGACCTTATTTTAGACCTGATTTTTGTGTGGACCATTTGAAAGTTCCTCTTTTACTTGCTACCTAATTTTGTTTTCACTTGAATGTTTGGTTAGATTTAAGCATCAAAACTACTTGGTTTGTGTCAAGAAACGATCACAGTTTAGGTTAAAATATAGCTTTTCACAAAATTGAATGCAAATGGCAATCTGGTGAGAAAAGTGTCAGTCGGCTACAAAGAAAAATCTAGGACAGCAGCTTAATGAAAAAAAAACAAGGGTGCTTTAAGTACGAAACAGACAGCTAGCTTAAAGTTTAGCTAGCCAAAAGCTGTACAGCGACATCAATATGTACAAAAAATTGCAAATTTGTAGAGGTTTTTGGTAATGCAAAATGGAAACAGTGTAACTTTTAAACAGCAGTCATTATATAAAGTAACAAGTTACTGCAGTTTTCATGTTATCCAGTGTCAGTCAGCTGCAAAGAAAAATCTAGGACAGCAGCTTAATGAAAAAAACACACAAGAGTGCTTTAAGTACGAAACAGACAGCTAGCTTAAAGTTTAGCTAGCCAAAAGCTGTCAACCCATGAAGGAGATGCTATGTACAGAGACATCAATATGCACAAAAAAATTGCAAATTTGTAGACGTTTTTGGTAATGCAAAATGGAAACAGTGTAACAGTGTAACTTTTTAACAGCAGTCATTATATAAAGTAACAAGTTACTGCAGTTTTCATGTTATCCAACAGGAACTTCTCCCTAAACAAATATTTAAGTTGCCTTAAGCAAGGCACTTCCGTCCTCCTACCTGCTGAGTCATTGTAAGCAGTTCAAGTGCTGTTGCTAAAAATAACTACAGTACTGAGCAGTGGAAAATATAGCTAACTGGAATATATATGACTACAAGTATTGCTATATGATATATTATGCTGTGTTTTTATGTATACAATGCATAGGTGCCAGTGCAAAGCTGAGTGAGACAGCCACATCTCTTTCAGATTCATTGTTATTCTTTAGAATCGGATCTGTTGCTTGGTACGTGTAAGGCTGGTGGATTGTTCCTCGATGATGTGTTTCGCTGTGTGTAACTTAGCGCACCTGAATGTGAATCGAGGAAGGCTTGAAACTGACGGTGAGTCATCATCGCCATGGTGTTAAGCCTCCCGTTCCCGGGGGAACAAGGTTACCGTCTCTACACCAATGGGGATTTTTATTTTTACATTTGAAAAGCAAACCAGGGCCCAGCTCACAACAATCCTCCATTGCCCGTCTCTCCTCTCCCCTCCTCCTCTTCCATAACTGAGCTGCATCACACACACAAACCCAGCAGACGCTACACACACATCGCCTCATTTTAGAGCACCACGTCCTTATCTATGTCTGTGTGATATTCAATATGTTTCAGATATCAAAATACAAACCTATGCAGATGAGATGGAGGGGACAATATCACAAACTCAGTAAAAGCCTGTGCTCTGTCATTTGCTGCAGAAAACCACATACTACAGCAGCGGTCTATTTTCAGGAGTTGAAAGCGTACAATACAATACCAACTATTTAGAAACCCAAAGCCCTGCAAACCTTAAAGCAGCAGTTGGGGAATGCACTAACTGGCCTTCTTTGCAAAAAAGGAGATGGCTGATATCACACTCCTGTCTTTATTGTCTGTGCTGGAGTTTAAACTTGGCTCAGCTATGCAAAAGTGTAAGCAAAATGTGTAATTAAACACATTATTTGCTTGTACAACCCAAAGTAAAAAAATATTTCCATTAGAAATCAACCCTCTCATCAAATTTTCAGTTACCAGATTAATTAAAATGTTTAAAAAATGCCCCCAAAATTGTCAAAAGTGCTATTTATAACATCTCATTAACAGGGTCCTTATTCGTTGAGTTCTGCCTTCGTGAAAAGTCAAAAATATTCATATTTTCTTCTCAAAGGATTACTCAAATTATTATTTAAATCTTTAATTCTCAAAATAGTGAGATAGTGATGATCTGAGATTTCCTTTTTGTGGATCAACTAATCACTGCAGCTCTTTCTGTATCTCTGGATGAATAACTACAGAAGGGATGCTACCGAGATATTCTTGGCACTGACTTACAAAAAAGAAATGAAAAACAGGGGGAAGCAGCAAGGCTGGCTCTCTCTTAAGTCATGAAATATTCCTCCCAGCACCTCTACAGCTCAGTCTTTAGCCATTTTTTTTTTAACTCATTTGCTAAACTACTTCTTGAGAAACAGTTTTAACCAACCCTAACTTCTATGCGGCACCTCCACAAGCTGGCAATTTGTTCATTCTAATAGCCGCTCCTAAAATGGCAATTTCTTCATTTCGTTTTGTGTGTGGATTAAACAAACTACATTCAACATGTTGCTAACTTTGCTTTAGAGTCAATCTACCTGTTCCATATTAGATAATACCCTCTGGCCTCCATCTTCATACTAAACGCCCATGAGATTGGTATTGCTCTTTCTATCTACCTCTCAGTGCGAACGTGTATGTCTGCATTTGTTAAACTCTTCTTTGAAACATGATTGATTTCCCTTACAGGAATAATATGTAATCAACTCAATGAGCAGCCTACAGCATGCAAACAGCTTTAACAGTATAAGGTATCAAAGTGGTGCCAAAGGTGTTTTTTTTCTCTGTGTTAATTCATAAGTTTTCTTTAAGAGATGTTCTCAGTGTTCTTTTAATAAAGAAACAAGGGATTCTCCTTGATATTCTGAGGACAGTTGTAATTATGTTTTCAAGAAATCCTGTTTTATTCTGGTATAGTGGTTGACTACATGCATAGCAACACCTACTGGCTTCCAGCAGCCATGGCTTCAGAGAACAAGCAAATCAGAGGGGTAATTTGTCAATAACAACCTATTGTGTTTCTATTTAGGGCAAACTTTTAGTTTAAGCTCATTGTCAATAAGGCAAAAAAACTGAAATTTAAACTCCACGACTGGATATTTTTTTTTATTTCTTCTTATGTTTTTTCCCCCTTAAGCACCAAATATTTTCCAGAGAGATGTGTGTCCACCGAAACCTTGAAGTGCACAAACTACTGGTCCTCTAACACTGCAGTAAATGAGCAAGACTTTTTCTATCTGAAGACCAATATGAATCCTTCAACTTCTCAAACGTATTGGAAGTAAAGCAGACATGGTATCAATTTCTTCTGCATCCTTCTAGGTAAAAAGTACCAAGCTGTCACAAAGCCCCACGACTATGATCTTATACAAAAGCAGCTGTTTTGTGTCTTCACAAGACAGACATAACCATTATTTGTCTATTTTCGAGACTGCGGTTTATGCTTGCATCTTTATTTAAAAAGTGCAACCCACAACACAGGCCTGTGATGAAAGTTTCAGAAAGAGGTTACCAGTAGTTACGTGTGATGTTGCACCAATGTTCGGCAATCACATGCAGAGAAAAACCTATTGTTAGAAGAAGAAGAGATACCAATTTTCTTGCTGTCAGTGCCTCGGTGTAGCCGAATGCAGAAATGGTTGACTCAGTGGTTACAAAGCTTTACTGGAAATGTCTGACTCGCTAACTGAAGAAGTTCACACATTTTTTTTTTCTCCTAAGAGCTGTTATGAAGGCATTTTGGGAAATTCAGGAAATCAATAACTTAACTGAAAGAAGATGTAGTAGGTTAAAGCAAAGTGGAAGTAGTCTACAACTTTTTTTTCCCATTTGAGCACAAAGTCAGTCCCAGAAATGATGAACAATGTCTGAGTATGTGTCTGAGTATGTGTAGGTGGAAGTTTTCAATAAAAAAAGAAGAAAGAAAAAAAAAAGAAATGGCGAGTTGTGTTTCTCAGCCACTTACAAACACGCCTCGAGTGGTGGTTTAAGACCCTTGAAAACAGGTTGTTTTAAGAGAATGCCCCTTATGAATTTAATGGTTTTGAACATACAGCAAGATAGTTACAGATGTAGATATCTAAAGAGGAAGCCAGTAATAAATAGGCTTATATACGCATTCTTTCTAATAGCCAGTAGGGGGTGACTCTTGCTGATCTTTATAGTCTGATCCTATAAAGATTTACAACAAACTGCCCCACTTCTCATTTGTGCAAATATCTCAATAAACACTTTGCTGATGAGTTATAGGTCTTAATCACTAGGTTCGAGTATATAGAATCTTTATCTCTTAAATTACACTCCCATTTAAGCTCAACATAAACAATAAATCAGGGTAACCATTCCCAAACTTCACAATGTAAAGGTCCATTTTGAAATCTTCCTGAAAATATTTTGTGGTCCTACTTAATTACATCATTAATCAAAACACAAAACTATTTGGTGTTCTGGACCCACACTTGAAAAATTCCAGCGATACATATAAACTTGGGCTTCTTCAGCAGCACGTGTTAGCCACCATAATTGCGAATAACACATTTCATGTGACTTTTTAAAAATATATTTTTTAATTTTTTTTTTACTTTAAACATTTTATTGTGATTTCAATTACATGTTACTGCAATGCCGTCAAGAACCACTAGAGGGCCGTGGCCTGCATTTTTGGCATCATTGTTTTAGGGCAGCGGTCCCCAACCTTTTTTGCACCACGGACCGGTTTAATGTCAGACAATATTTTCACAGACCAGCCTTTAAGGTGTCGCAGATAAATACAACAAATAAAATGATACTACCAAGACAAAAACTGTGGTATTTTGTAAATATAATAACAAACGCAAATTCACTGTGTAATTATGTAACTTTATTAGCAGCGTCCTCCTGAAATGCGCCAGAAACATTAAGAGTAACGTCCTCCTCTCTGCCCTTTAATGCGCTCTGGTCGCTATGGTAACGCATAAATATTTCTTTCAAAATAAGACACACAACTACAACACAGGAAAAGACCCAGGGAAACAGAGTTAACGATAAAACCCTGAAAACCATAAATTTCACACCCGAGCCTCAACTCTCGCGGCCCAGTACCAAACGATTCACGGACCCATACCGGTCCGTGGCCCGGGGGTTGGGGACCATTGTTTTAGGGCATGACTATGTTGTGACTGCCCACCTTACTGTATAACCAAAGAGTAACCTTGGTTTCTTATTCAGATCCACTCCTCAGTTGTGATGTCCAATTAAAAAAAAAAAAAATCCACAGCGCAACATGGTTATGAAAAAAAAAAGTTCAACTTCAAAACAAAATTTCACAAAATCACTGAATATGGGTGATGTCACAGTAGCTTTGAGTTTATGGGTTTTCCCAAAGAACACTGCGTATTATTCCTTTTATTCCATGAACATTGTATTTATATGCAGATTTCTAGTCTGAAAATGTGATAAAAATGATGATTTTTAGTACCTTAAATGTCATTTTAGCATAATAGACTACAGTGTTGCTCAGAGAGTAGTGAGTGACTTCAGAAAAAGGCTGTTCACTGAAAAATGACCTGACAAGTTAAAAAAAACAATGTGCAGACAGAACTGTCACAAATAAATGCTTTTTTACTTAAAATACAACATAATTAAAATATTCATTTGGCACCTACTAATTGAGGTATGTGGATAATCAGTGGTTATTAACAAAGGAGTTTTTGAATAGAAGAAATGAGATGATCGTGTGTGTTCTTACTGTATCTCTTTGGTCCATCTTCGAGGCAGAAGGAAAGCGTGAGAGTGGCATCCTCTTCAAAAAACTCTGTCGCAAAGGCATCCCACCACAAACTGTCGCTTTCCTGTTAGGGAATAAACAAAGTCAAAGGTCATAAAGACAGGTATACCACTTCCTACCCATTTGAAAATACTGTTTAACAGTTTTTAACAACAGCCACAGATTTAAGGTCATCGCCACCTGATGTACTGTGTGAAATCTTGTGTTTTCAATGGCCCACGTGTTGCTTCAGTTGGGTATGAAATTCTTCATTTTCTTCTACTATTTAATAACCCAGTGAATTTCCTTTATCCCGGTTGTCGTGCTTGTGCTATTGCATTTTTTTACATAAATTCAATATTGATTTATTCTGATAAGACAAAGATATTGTGACAATGCGGGCTTTTCCATGAGACAAGATAAACACAAATGTAGTTTGTTTTTTTATCACATGCGAATTCACGAGTGTTCCCCTTACTGTATTCATTCAAATGAAACTCAGAAGCTTTATGAAAGTTTACAGTTTGGCCTGTAAAATGGTTTAAATACAACACAGTACAGTGTGGATCAAGAATGGGAAAGTTAAAAATATGGGAATAAAATAGAAGTCAGGAATGCTTCTTTACCAAAACAAAAGAGAATTCTAAAAGATGAGATGTGATGGCCCGAGAATTTAACACAAGTTGACGTGAAGCCAAAATATGGTAACACTCTTTGCTTTTCTTAAGCGAGCACTTTGGGAAAGCCCTGCCTGAGGCTGAATTACAAGCTGAAGTGTAACAGCTTTAAGATCAACTTCTCTTTTCAACTTTCACAGCAGGTCATGATAAGTTGGCCATAAGAACACTGCTGACAATATTAATATATTAGGTGGATTTTTTTTAATTACTTTTTAAAAAAATATATGAATAAACAAATGTAAGTAACAGTAACAGTAATGGATACAGTAGCAGCAGGCCAACAATCATAATAACAGTATCACTAGTAATTACAATCACATAATGATTGTTTAAAAAAGTACTATTAGTAGTAGCTTAAGCAGTGATGCTTTTTTTTTTTTTAAAAAATTAATATTAATATACTAATAAAAAGTATTGAAAGGTGCAAATGGAGTTTGCAAATTCTTGAAAGTCAATATTTTGTATGACTACCTATATTTGTCAACACAGCCTTAATTCGCTTTGGCAGGTTTTCTTGTAATTTCTCAAGGTATTCCTTAGGGACAGTTTTGCAGGCTTCTTGAGCATCCCAAGGCTTTTCTTTGGATGCCGGATGCCTTTAGCTCTATTCCCTATCGACGTGATGCCACGCTGCTTCAATAATGTTGAGGGCCAGGTTCTGGGAAGGCCAATCCATGACTGATAGTGTTCCATTTTATAGTTTTAATCAGGTATGTTTTTACTGCACCTGCAGTGTGTTCGGAATCATTGTCATATTGAAAAACGAAGCCAGTGCCAGTCGAACGCTTTCTAAATCATATTCAAAATCTTCTCCGTGTTTATAGTTCCATCAGTCTTGACCCCCAACACCGCTGGCGGAAACCATGATAAAGCCTCCAACGTGTTAGACACTCCATGTTGTACACACTGACGACAATTAGACACAAAAAATTTGAATTCATCGCTCCCTAGGATCTGTTCCCACCGATTTTCAGTACGGTTGTTGTGAAATTTGGCATACCTCAGTCTTTTCTCCCTGTTTCCTTTCTTAGCAATGCTTGCTTGCCAGCCACCCTTGTTTGCTGCATTTTTTAAGAAATTGGAACAAAATTAATATAAAAATTAATATAAAATATATTAAAACCTTGGAAGGACCTTCAGAAAGTCTGGACAACTATTGCTCAAGACCACGTAAAAAAAATACAATAAAGTCAGGCTCCTTGGAAGCAAACTATAAAAGACTTATGCTTAGTAGTGTACTTGTATTAGAATTAGAATAACTATTAGTGTTAGTATTAATATTACAATCATTAGTAACAGTAGTAGTGTTATCCATTTCTGTTGTAACTGCAATAGAATTTATTTTCCCACAGTGAATCTGTGAAGAAACACAATCATGCAAATCTCTTTGCCCTGAAATTACCCCTCTAACAGCCATTTGCCCTCTTCCCCCTCCTCACAAAAAGCCCTGATAATGTCGGCGGGGCATCCTCCACTCCTGTCCCCCTCCCTCTTCCACATACCGACGTCCAATTGATGCTAATTTCCTCTGACACGTTATGACAGATCACCACGTTTCATTCTGCGCCGGGCTGAGGGATGGCAAGCACTTCCCAGATGTTGACAATTAGCGTTGTCACCATCGAGCAGTGTCAAGCCCAATAAGAGGTGACTGGAGCGCCCCACAGGTCAGCGCTGCTCATACGCAGTGTATCTGATGCAGAGAGAGAGACATGTGGTGTGGAGGACCTGAAGCTAACCCTCATGCAGCAGGTCAATCAATAGGTGATCATGAGTTTGTGGGGAGGTCTTTTGGATGGCAAACCAATCAGCTGAGCTGGCTGCAGGCTGAACTGAGACTACACAATAAAATACTTTCAGTGGAGTGGAGTACTAACACTTACGAGCCATGCATTTCGGAACACTAAGACTTACCACTCATCAAAGGTTAAGAAAAGCTGAACTCTGAAGTAGTAGGTTTGAATGAAATATTTTTTAATAAATTATTGCAAAACTACTCCCCAGTGAACCTGATTTATACACAAAAAAAGACCCAACATTACTGTAATAATTAAATCTTCTTTGTATGCTATCATATGCTTTTCCTAGACCCACTAAGACACAGAACAACTCATCCTGACCTTCTCTATACTTCTCCATCAACACTCTCAAAGCAAAAATCGCATCTGTGGTGCTCTTTGTCTGCATGAAGCCAAGCTGCTCGCTGATCGTCACCTCTCTCCTTAACGTAACTTCAACAACTCTTTCCCATATCTTCATCAACTTTATCCCTCCATTTCTCAGAGTCCTCTCAGTCTCATAGATTGTGTTAAACAATCCACTGCTCTTACTCCTGGACATCTTCATACCTCCGTCTGGACCAACCGCCTTTGTCCTCTTCACCTTCTTCTATAATTCAACAGTTTTTCAAACAGAAGCCTCCACTTTGGTTCAAATAACAACATCACCAGCAGATATTGGTGGAAACACTGATAAAATATAATGAACCCTTTTATGGTCTTAAACAATCTAAAATTTGTTCCATTAGGAGTGAATTAACAATCCCAGTTTCTCAGCGTCCACTATTAAGTCTTCAAACGCAAAAATCAGGCACCAGGTGACACGTAAAAGAAAACTGAATTTACAGTAATCCTGTAAGGCTTTCCACATTCTTCTGGAATATTTTACTAGACAATTTTTTATGTGCTGAATCAACAGGCATGCCTTACTTTTCATGTCATGTTGTGTGTGTTTAATTTGGGAATGTTATCTTTAATTCCATAAATGGTATCTGCTTACCTTAATAAAATATCCATTACTTTGATTTATCAACCCTATTAATAAATCAAGTGAGCTTGAAGTTAACGATCTAGCCAACACCACCACATCCAACCACTTCTTTACTGAGAATACTTTAGAGAATGAGAGTCCAAGTGCTGGACATCCTTTTCCCTTCAGACTCTTACTGTCTTACTTTCATATATTTTCAGAGGTGTAGAAAGACCCACTGCTGCAGAATAAAGATCTGCCCTTGTTGGGGGCATCATAATGTTTCAGAGTAACATCATAACCACAAATAAAAGTCCTCTACTTTTGTCATGCATTTACTGGGGGCATACCTACTACTGCTTATTCTCCAAAATCTAAACCTATGCAAGACCCAAATGTTTTTCTTTACACTGAAAAGCTGGAGGCTGCAAATATTTTGCCTTTTTTTAATAATTAGAAAAAAGTTAATTTAATTATTTTAAAAATGAAAGGAACATTTTTAGTTCAAGTTTTACAATGACCTCTCAACATTGATACAAATGTACTACATGTTAGCGCTGCAGGTTTCATTAAAAACTGCACCAGCTGTGCCAGAACCATCAACTTTGACAGGAAACCGTTGACTTGTAATTACAGCTCTCCCATTGGGTCAATCAGAGTAATTGTTTACACTCGGCCAGTGCTAAAATACATCAGTCACTTTCAGCGTAAAACTGTAAGACAAAGTGATATATGAATAAAGTCCATGATTTTTCCTGAGTGCATCACTGGGATAAAATGTGTTGCATGGAAGCTAATGTGTCTATTTTACATTGGCGAGAATTAGCAGACAGCACTGAGTCTTCTCTTTCAATAAAAAAAAAGCCTCTGCTTGAAAATCTTTGCTTGAACTGGAAGATATGGTGGTCAAACACGCACCGCTGACTAGCCACTGGGAATGAAGTGCATGAGCTGTCGTGTGCATCTGTGTGTGTGTCTGCCTGACTGTGTCATACTGTGCGAATCAGCAGGTGTGAACAGCCGGCATGTTTGTGGTGTCATGTGAATACATCTATTTCAGAGGGCCAGACGGAGAAGAGCGACACACACCAGGCAGAAAAAGACAAAGAGAGAAAGAGACCGCCTTTCGTGCTACTCAGCATTCAGATTGAGTTCAACCCATAATCCAGTATCATGAGGGGGCGGGCACTCCTGGGATTGACAGTCAAGTGAAGGGTGAACAATATGCTCACTCTCAACACTTGCTCACCACTTCTCAAAGATCCTGCTCTGCACATTCATTTTTTACACTTTTACAAACAAATGTAAAAAATGATAATGTTATTCAGAGAACAAGCTGCCATTGTGGCAGATTTACAGCAGCTATATGTAGTATTAAAGCATAACGATGCATTCACTTTTGTTTTATCCGAGTTAAAATAGAGAGCACTATTTTAGTTCAGGTTTAGTTTTGTAATTTACTGGGCAAAAACTCGACTAAATTTAGTTCAGTTTAATGTTATTTAGGCACTTTAATATTGAGAGAGTTCCCCCAACAATCACACAGTCCCCTATGAACAACCACTTGGCAAAAGCAGGGAGGAAAAACCCACTTTTATTGGGAAGAGCCCCCTGCCCCTCTGTGGGCAAAAAAACCCATCCTAAAACTACAGTGCACGCTTATGAAACTAACTAAAAAAAAATGTAAAAAAGCAACATAAGGGTGCATATGTGTTTTGACACTGAATTAACTGCCTCCATATACAGTGGGGCAAAAAAGTATTTAGTCAGCCACCGATTGTGCAAGTTCCCCCACTTAAAATGATGACAGAGGTCAGTAATTTGCACCAGAGGTACACTTCAACTGTGAGAGACAGAATGTGAAAAAAAAATCCATGAATTCACATGGTAGGATTTGTAAAGAATTTATTCGTAAATCAGGGTGGAAAATAAGTATTTGGTCAATAACAAAAATACAACTCAATACTTTGTAACATAACCTTTGTTGGCAATAACAGAGGTCAAACGTTTACTATAGGTCTTTACCAGGTTTGCACACACAGTAGCTGGTATTTTGGCCCATTCCTCCATGCAGATCTTCTCAAGAGCAGTGATGTTTTGGGGCTGTCGCCGAGCAACACGGACTTTCAACTCCCGCCACAGATTTTCTATGGGGTTGAGGTCTGGAGACTGGCTAGGCCACTCCAGGACTTTCAAATGCTTCTTACGGAGCCACTCCTTTGTTGCCCGGGCGGTGTGTTTTGGATCATTGTCATGTTGGAAGACCCAGCCTCGTTTCATCTTCAAAGTTCTCACTGATGGAAGGAGGTTTTGGCTCAAAATCTCACGATACTTGGCCCCATTCATTCTGTCCTTAACACGGATCAGTCGTCCTGTCCCCTTGGCAGAAAAACAGCCCCATAGCATGATGTTTCCACCCCCATGCTTCACACTAGGTATGGTGTTCTTGGGATGCAACTCAGTATTCTTCTTCCTCCAAACACGACGAGTTGAGTTTATACCAAAAAGTTCTACTTTGGTTTCATCTGACCACATGACATTCTCCCAATCCTCTGCTGTATCATCCATGTGCTCTCTGGCAAACTTCAGACGGGCCTGGACATGCACTGGCTTCAGCAGCGGAACACGTCTGGCACTGCGGGATTTGATTCCCTGCCGTTGTAGTGTGTTACTGATGGTGACCTTTGTTACTTTGGTCCCAGCTCTCTGCAGGTCATTCACCAGGTCCCCCCGTGTGGTTCTGGGATCTTTGCTCACCGTTCTCATGATCATTTTGACCCCACGGGATGAGATCTTGCGTGGAGCCCCAGATCGAGGGAGATTATCAGTGGTCTTGTATGTCTTCCATTTTCTGATGATTGCTCCCACAGTTGATTTTTTCACACCAAGCTGCTTGCCTATTGTAGATTCACTCTTCCCAGTCTGGTGCAGGTCTACAATTCTTTTCCTGGTGTCCTTCGAAAGCTCTTTGGTCTTGGCCATGGCGGAGTTTGGAGTCTGACTGGTTGAGGCTGTGGACAGGTGTCTTTTATACAGATGATGAGGTCAAACAGGTGCCATTCATACAGGTAACGAGTGGGGGACAGAAAAGCTTCTTACAGAAGACGTTACAGGTCTGTGAGAGCCAGGGATTTTCCTTGTTTGAGGTGACCAAATACTTATTTTCCACCCTGATTTACGAATAAATTCTTTACAAATCCTACCATGTGAATTCATGGATTTTTTTTTCACATTCTGTCTCTCACAGTTGAAGTGTACCTCTGGTGCAAATTACTGACCTCTGTCATCATTTTAAGTGGGGGAATTTGCACAATCGGTGGCTGACTAAATACTTTTTTGCCCCACTGTATCCCTATATCTTACTATAACAAGGTATAACATGTCTGTCTGTGTCTTTGTGTGTTTATTTGTTTCTCTGTCCACAAACTCCTCCTACACCATTAGGTGTTGAGCAACCAAACTTTGTTTACAGGTACATGTAAGGCCCCTGAACATCCTTAACTATATCATGTATCATGATGTCATTTTATTGCATAGCAATCTCCTACCAACAAGGTAAAATTGATGATTCTTTTAGCATTCATGCACATATAATAACTTATAAAAGCATTGCATCCTTGTTTTTTCACAACCGTAACATTACTTTATATCCATTAAAGTTGAATTATGCAAGATATATTATGATGCCCTCATGTTGCCTTGCACCAACCTAGCAACAGGCTAAAATTACCTGTTTTTAGCCTTTATGTATCTAAAACACCTTATGAAAGCCTCCTATAAATGTCTAGCCAAGGCATTACATTTTTATGTATATATGTATTTTATGTATATAGTTTCTAGTTTATAAAATCTTAGACAGCCCAGAGTGATTATTTTATGAGGCTATAAGCCATGAGCTCAAGGACTATACTGTACACTGTTTTTAAGAACTTAGCTTAAAGACATGCTAGATATGAGAAGCTCTAGTAAAATACCATAAAAGCAAAAATTAGTTTTTATCTCTCAGTATATATTCAAAAAACAAAGGACACATCACTGCAGTATTTTAAAAAGATGACAGTCTCATTCATTGCAATTCCGAGACACAGGGTTGTTTAGATATCACTTGAAATTAAATAGCAGCACAACTAAGGGATGCTTCGGGGGCAACTTGATTCTCTTATCCTGTTCTGTTCTATTCTGTCAGTTTAGCAATATTAAATATTTAAATAGTGAAACAAATGTGAGTGATACATAGCTCAATTTCTTAAAAGCAATATTAATAAACAGAACAGAATTTACGTAAACATTATCAAATCAATAATCTCTTTTTATGTGTGGAAGGCAGCAGGAAGGTATATTTAAGAGTAACAAAAAAAAACAAAACAAAGAGGTCTGTGTTCATCATAATAAAGGATATGTCAACCAGTGCAGTGGTGTGTCTCATGTATATTAAGGCACTGCTGCCTGAATGATGGTCTAACTCTTGCGATGGTTCACAAAACCCTTAGTGATGAATAAAACACGATGCACGTGTAACTCAATGAGCATAAACTTACCATAATATCTGAGACTCAAAGATCTCACATCAGTCAGCAAGTCAGCGCTTAAGAAGCTAGGACCGTAAAATGTTTGGTGCTTTTACTTTGGAAATGATGAATTAATGGCTACCTATTCATTTTCTGTCACCTGACTTTTGAATTGCACTAAATGAAATCTTAAATAAATTTATATAATATAGAGTAGCTTATTAAGAATGAAGGTAGCATAAATTAGCGTTATGCTATGCAGCTACTTTAAAAAAAATGTATATTTATCATCAAATACGGAGCTGATTTTTTTTAAATAAAACTTAACGCTAAATAAAAATCCTTTATCCAAAATGAATAAAACCCTAAAGAAATGTGTGATGTGCGATATTAGCCTGGTACCA
This sequence comes from Neolamprologus brichardi, assembly GCF_056152115.1. Taxonomy (NCBI): domain Eukaryota; kingdom Metazoa; phylum Chordata; class Actinopteri; order Cichliformes; family Cichlidae; genus Neolamprologus; species Neolamprologus brichardi. Next base: position 5,877,254 of record NC_142105.1, on the reverse strand, counting down.
AGCAAATATAGTAGGCCATGTTTTAAACATGCTATTCCATTTCCTCCTGCTGTTTACCTGTGCATGTCAAAATAAAAACTTCAAGTACTGCTCATATTTCCTTAATAACTTGCTAGTAACGTGCTTACAGAACCCACGAAGAGTTCTTGTAATCAATAAACTTATCCAAAACACAGTTGGAACAAAACAGCAGAAAGAAAATTAATCAGCAGCTATCCTGATCATTCTGATCGTAATGTACGTTTTTTTTTTCATGCAAAAAAAAAGTTTTTAATATCAGCTTCTCAGTTTTGTTACTTTTTTCTTTTAATGACTGTTCATTTGGGGAAGTTGGATTAATTGTTAAACAAAACAGTCTGACTACATTCTGAATTTTAACTGAGTGAACAATCATCATTATTATTGTAAAAAACAATCACCAGTTGCACTCAACCACAAAAACAAATCTGATAAATCACAGAACTATAACCGTAAAAAGATAACAATATAACAAATAATACTATTTTAGTAGCAGGAGGTATGATAAGTTTTTTTTATGCTTCTACACTTTAGCTAAATTAATATGGGGTTTTTGTATTTGTATTATAAGTGTTGGCATTTTTAGAAGGTAAATGTAGCAGTATCAATAACATTGCTTTCAGTGGCACTACAACAGTGCTGGTCTTACATTAGTATTACATCATTTGCACCATAAAGCAGATGTACGAAAACAACCAAAGTTGAATTGTAAGGATATTACAGTTGGTACATTTTAGCTATAAATACTTTGTAAATTCAGATTTTACACAGAGCAGACGGACAGCTTCCAAAATACCGTGCACCGTTAAACAAACCAGAAGTGTAAAAGTTTTCTAAATGATCTCACCTTAAAACCAAATGCAGCATTAAAATAGAACTTACAAAGCATTGCATCAGTGCCTTCTACTGCCTGCAGAGTAATTCACTTAAGTACTTTTGGTACTGGAGTGTTGGAATGGAGTATTTTAAAGTCTTCTTTCACACCACTGTCAGTGGCACAGATGATCAAGCTTTAAGCCAAATTCAATGCTGATTTTGGTTCGCATTATGAAAAAATGAGGAACATCATACGCCTTACCCTTTAATTTCCACAAATTAATGTTTTCTAGTAGCAGACAATAAGCAGCATTGCATCTGAACAGACTCTGTTGAACTTTGAACTGTTGAACCACGACTAATAGAGGATTTTAATATAAAAGCATGATCCCCATTTTGACATAAACTGCCTGGATTTAGTGTTGGAGATAATTTTTCGAGTGTTGTCATCCTGAGGGCTCCCATCACTCTGTGTTAGAGACTCGATATTCATTAAGCCTCCTCTCACTGTTTTAATGAAGAGTGTTTCACTTAAGCTTCCCCTGTTTTACAGAACGTCTTTCTTAAAATCCCCCTTACACAGGTTTGCAAAGGAAGGTTAGTTCACCTCTCTTTCTGAGTTAAAACTGCGTTTCACTCACAATGGCTTAAATTTTGCGTTTCACAATGGTGGACTCACTTTTACTTTTAATATTTTCAAACGATGCCCTTGCCATTCTGTTTTCAAGATTTCCCTCAAACTGAACCTTTTTAAAAAATAATATTTTCTACTCTAACTCAATATAGTTCATTTTGGCAGTCGACTGATATTTGGCTCAGCCCTGCAACCACGCTTAAAAAAAAGAGCATTTATTTCACAAAGAGCAGAGTTGACAGCAGTGTGTCTATTGTCTTGTCTCCATTAGCTCTGCTCGGCCCAGCAGGGTTCAGCCATAGATGATATGGTTTAGCTTGTGTCTCTGTTGAAAAGCCTCCCACCCAGACAACAGAGGAATCTGAAAATAACAAGCATATTTCATGTGCATGAACAGCATTTAGTTTCGGAATTAACAACAATGCAACCGATGGGACTTGGCAGTTTCATTGCTCTTCCTCAAATCACTTATTTTCAAAATTAAATACACTTTTAGTAGTGCTAGCTAATAAAGCTAAATGTAGCTCAAAACTTTTCCATTATATCCATGAGAAGTTCTATTTAGACTCAGTAACCATTAATCCTCCAAACTGGAGCTTTTGGGCAGCTTTTGGCCAGTGCACTGCCAAATTGTGAAACGTGGCTGGCTAAGCTGTGGACCGTCCAGGTTTGGCTCGGATCTAAAGACAGAGGAGAAGTTGGACCGAAGCCAGGCAGGCTGGAGAACAGCTAAAGCCTGGCCAGTGGACACAAACCATATGAATCCTCTGGCTCAAGCTAAACCGTACACAGAGGAGCTTTTCAGTGTTGTACAGCAAGAAATGTCAGGAGCTTTTCTTTTTAGGCTGTGATTGGTAGCAGGTTATAAAATTGTAAATGACATATATTTACTATGAAAAAAGAAGCCCGCGCTGTTCCGTCTTGTAATATCCTATCAGTCTTTTTTTTTTATTATCTCCGCCAGTTTCTTTCATATCCACCTCCCTCTCACTGTCTGTCTCCTGTCTGATGCGGTTTGCTGACAGACGGCGTTCTGCCTTCATTATGCCCGTGGACTCTCTGACAAACCACGTGGCGTGACGATGTTTGTTGTCAAATGGTACAAATCAGGCCCACTCCGAGGGACCCGTGGTGAACTGACACGGATGCGGCCGTGACGGCCGTCAGCCGATAAGGCTCTATTGATTCAAACGGATCGCACCTCATCTGCGGGGGATTTATCAATGTGTCAATTGCCCACTAGCCAACCACAAATCACCAGCACGGGCCAGAACCTCGGGGATTTGTGGGATATCCAGAGGATTGGAGGGACAGCATAGGGAGGATCCTCAGTAAATAGCAACAGAGCTGTGGGTTAAGTGCTCGCATAAAGAAATGTCCATACAGGATTGATAGGCAGATGACACTAAGTTTTACTGTCTGTGGAAACACTCAACAATACGCTAAGTATGAGTATACAAAACGCGAATAAACGAATATATTTAGAACATGTTTGTTTACCATAAAGTACATAGAGATTTGCACATGTCGCATGACCTCATTTTCTTTCCCTCTGTATCGTTCGGTCCACACACCCTTAACGTCTGTAAGTTTAACATGAACCATTCTCCCAGGAAGCTTTTGTTAGTCTCTATTTCTTCATTGTTGCTTCCAGCCTCTTGTGACAGAAAAGCCTCCAAGAGTGTAGGCGTGTCTGGGACCTGACCTTGGAGAATTGCCGAAGTCTAAAACCCCATTCAGCTCCTGAATACCACGTAGCGCAGCTGACTGGTGGGCCAAGAAAGTTTTGTTGTGAAAGACTCAAACAGCTTCAAGGTATCGAGGAGCATAACAACATAAAAGAAGCAAAAACTCACTGGGTGTCTGAGAATGATCTTTAGCAAGGTAGCGTTTGTTTTCATTGTACGGTGAAGGCCACTGACAAGTAACACATGTCAAAGTCTAATAAAAAATGCTTCTGGTGGATGATTGTCATTTTCACGAGTTCTGAGGCAATACCTTGACTGAAAATGTCTATATAAATTTAGCTTCCTCCCGAAATGTCCATACTAGAATCCAACTAAGTGTTAATCTGGTAGATAATTTAATCACAAGGTTGATTGATTATCTAAGTTATTTAACAAGCATGCAAATATAAAATCTTTGCTGGAATAACTTGCAAAAAGTGACGATTTCCTACTTCTAATCCCATTTTATTTAACTGTAAACTGGAAATTTGGGGGGTTGGTCAGATGGACAAAAAAGGACCCTAATGATGTCGATACAGACTTGAATGTTTTGATGATTTCTATATTCTTTCATCAGCAAATCAAATAAACTGTAACCTAAATGCAATTCTACATTAAAAAAAATCAGACTTCAAGAACCTAAAGTGCAATAAAATTAAAGATAAAATTTAATTTCCCGGTTTTGCAAATCATTGCAATTTGAACTGAATGCGCAACAAAACCAAAGTCACAGCTTCCCCTGGAGCACAGGGGCTGTATCTTTTAGGGAGTCCTCAGTGTGACGACAGAGAAACTCTCTTTTAGATTGCATAAACAACACCACTTTAATCATGTCAAGAGTGTCATCACACACACCGATGTTTGATATCAATGCAGGTTTACCCTCCCAGGTTCTAAGTGTTTTTATATAATGCAGACCTAACATGTTGCTGCATTTGGCTACCGTACAGCCACCAGCAGAGCATTATGCAAATTAAGAGAAATGAGTGCAGTGGGAGAGAAGTCATTGCCCTTGAACAGCCGGCGCACATTCCCGAGGAATGACCTTTCTACCCATATATGAAATAAGCAAAGATATTCCCATGTTGGGTTGCATGTCTGCCACTTTACTTAGGTATCTTTTCTAGTCTTCATTTTTCGGCGTTAGACATCACAGGCAGCAGTCAGAGGCATAGCTCAGATACCACTTATTGTGTTAAAGTGTCAGTTTAAGGTCAGGGCTAATACACAGAAGTTATTTGTCTGCTGTTTTAAAGCAGGAAACATGAATGAATCAGAATTACTTCAACGCTTCTGGCTTTCACCCCAAAGGTGAAGGTGCAGGACTGATCCCCACAGCAGCAGTAATACAACTCTCCTGCTCAACCCTCCTGTTACCTCCTCCTCCTGAAACCAGCTAAAGACAGGCTGGAGAACAGCAAAATCTTTAAAAATCAAGTTCAACACAACTGTGCTTTGAAAATGCCGCACAGACAGAGTTTGAATGAGTAAAAGCACTGTGATCAAATAGTTTGATTAATGTTTTTGTGGGACCTGTTGGTAACCACCTCAGCAATAGTTGTATTCTGGTTGCTTTCCCATATAACGGCAAAATCGTTGAACACCTATGTCATTTGCAGTTAAATTACCATGCTGTAACAACTACATCACTATTCGCGGAGGAATTTCTAACACTCTGTTTCAAATCTATGAGGTTCTGGCTGGACTCTGGATATAAGACATTTATGTAAATTTTGGGGATTTTTTTTTTCAGTTAACCACCATGTTATCACAAACACAGGGCATCCAACTGACTTCATCTTATTGCCGTTTTATTGCTGTCTTAACACACTATTAACTGTTAACAGCAGCTGTGTCTGAATGGTTCAAGCCCCAGTCCCCATCTTTGAAGGAACCATTTCAAAGGCAGCAATATTTTAAGTTAATTGCGCACAATGGCAATATTTCTCCTACTACTGTTTTCCCTGGTGTCGCTGTACAATGACAAACAGATTCAAAAAGATCCAATGGTCCTTTCACGGGTTGCTTGTATCAGAAGTATTGTTTCCCTTCTTTTTACAAGACAGAAAATAAACTTCACTTATCATCTTGTGTATCTGCCATGAGATTTAAGACCTTTACAAGAAATAAGTAGAAGCAGGCATAAGCTGAAAAATATGTCCCAACTTGGCAATTATACAGTGACACGTCAGATTTACCTTGTGATCCCCACGGGGGGTCTCAAACTCAAACCAGTTTCGAAAATACTAAATTAAAGGATTTCCTTAACTCTGGTTTTATTCGTTATAAGCATCTTGGATGTTTTATATATCCTTGGATTACTGATTATTAAAAAAGACATGCTAATTAAAGATATTACTTTGGATTCCTTGAATTTGTCGTATAAAATGAGCAAACAAATATTCACAATCATTAGCTGTAGGTTTGCACATAAAAAATGCTGTAATGTGCTCGTGAAACCTGCACAGCTGCCATGTTTAGCAACAACAAACATCAATATCGATGGAAAATGTTGAAACAACAAGATGCATGAATAAATGAGAAAGCACACAAAGAAAATGATTCTTTACAACCATAAGAAATTAAAATAAACAAGAAAGTGAGGTTCCAGGTTCTGGTTTGGACGCACCAACACGGAGCTACCCAGGCAGCCTTTCTTTCTCTCCACTGTGCTAATTAGACTAATAAACAAACAACAGGGAATAGTTCCTCAACACTGTGGAGCGAGACGCTCGATCGATACTGGATTTCATCAAATCCACTGGTATTGTTAAGTTTGTGCGTGTGCCCTGCTGCTGTCATTAGTGCTCGCTTTGCAATCTCACCTGTTGCTCGTTCGGCTGATGAAACGAGCGCAATGACTGAGGTGCTGCACTTGAAACAGGAACTTAGAGAACAAGTTTTTACAGGTCTTCACAAAATATATTAAGCTTTAATTCGCTTAAAATTAATTAAAAGAAAAGACATTTTAAACTGTGAAATGAGGGAACGCTAAATAGGCTAAATGATAGACTAAAATGAATTGAGTTAAATTAATTGTAGCCGTAAACTATAGGGATAGTGCAAAGTTTTATATTTGCTTTTATTTTCTTAATCACCTTTTCATAGACACTCATAAATTTATCAAAAGAGATCTCCGGAAAAGCATTTCTAAACAAAACATGATAAAACACACAAATGTTTTAAGCACAAATTTCTATTTAAATTGGCTATACAGTGCACATATTCATAACACTGTCCTTATTGTGTTAAAGCCTGAGCTCTTGTCACATTTCAAGCTAGATCGACAGTGAATGCGACTTCATTGGATTAGAAATGAGTCTGATGTTCTATGACTGAGAGCATAATCTGTAATAATCACTCAAAACCAACATTTTGTGTGTGCCAGCATAAGAAGAACGATGATGAATTTCTTGAAAATCAAATCTTCCTTTTGCCAGATCAGAGACCTGCGTAATACTCTTAGAGGCATATACATTCAGTGTCTTGCTTAGTGACACTTCCGTAGGGCTGGGGCTTGTTTACATGCAATGTGTGAGCTTTAGTATCTGAAGGATGTTGTTTCATATTCATGCCTGGGAGATATAGAAGCTGAAGAAAAGGCATGCATGCCCAGGCATGTTCTCTGGCTAAATGAGCATATAAAAAATATATAAATGAAAACAGTATGCAATCCAGAATAAGTCAGTAAAATCATCTCAAAGGAAAAACTACATCAGAGCGAACAGCTGATCAGCAAAATGATGAAACGCCCAGAAACCGGCGCAGAGCAGAAGCTGAAGTACAGTGTGCCTCCCTGAGTTCACTGTATCCACTGTTGAACCTTTTTCTTCTGTGGAGCCACTCGAACATTATGCAGCTAGAATTGCACTGCTTTCAATAACACTGCAAATCAGTGTTAGAGGACTAGGAGCTCATTATTAGGTTTCAGTGTAAATAAAGACAGTGAATAATATTCTTATCAGCTTGTTTAATCAGTAATTAGTATTCATTTTTATATATTTCAGTAATTTTGTATATATTTCATTTGTAAACCTGTAGCTTATACAGCAAAATTTGTTCTAACTGTCAAATTCTAACTGCCTGTGTCTTTTAGAGTTGATTTTTAAATTCTTATGTTTGTTTTTAAATGCCTTCACAGTCTTGCCCCGCCTTACCTCTCTGAGCTTCTTCATTCCCACATACCCTGTCGGTCTCTCAGGTCAGCTGACCAGCTGCTCCTGGAGGTACCGAGATCCAGGAGGAAGCTCAGAGGGGACAGGGCCTTCTCTATTATGGCTCCAAAATTATGGAATAATTTGCCCATGCACGTTAGAGAGGCCCCTTCACTGTCCACTTTTAAATCATGTCTTAAAACCTACTTTTATTCCTTGGCTTTTAACCTCAGTAAGACTTAGTTTCTCTTTTAATTGAAGTAGTTATTTAATTAATGATTTCACTCTTATTTTATTTGGTTTTTATTTATGTCTCATTTAAGATTATTTTACAGTTCCAATGTACAGCACTTTGTGTCAGCTTCGGTTGTTTTAAAGTGTTTTATAAATAAAGTTGATGATGATGATGATGAAATTTAAATATCCTTACATTACCAAGACTCTGCTGTCTCTGCTGTCTTGAATCAAATTTAACATTAAACTTTAACACTGAAATGTAACTACTTGGACATGGTCTTAAAAAAAGAAAAAAGAAAAGAGCTTCAAACAGACAACATTTTCATTCATTGCATTCTTTCTCAGGAAACATGACTAATTTTAAAAAAGTCCAAACAATCTTAATCTACGGCCCGTCAACTGAAAGTTATTCAAGTGCAAAATTTCAACCTGTGACCTTTCCGTTTCAGGACAGCCTGCCTAACTACATCAGGAAGGCAGAACAACAGGACACGAACAGACTACAGACCCGTCTGTCTTCCCGGTTATCTGAGCAACACTGCAGCCTGGAAGGAACCATGGGAAAGGGCCAGGAAAAAGGTGGGTCTATTGTCTCAGCATCCTGCTGGATGTGACTGACGCTTGCGATTTGACCAGAGGTCTTTTTTTTTTTCGCTTTATATGATTTTCTGGAAACATCCTCTGAGAGCATCCCATTTGCAGTATAGCATTACTCATACACACACATCATATCCAAATTTGTCTACTTTAAAAACTTACATTAAAAAAAATTATGTTAAAATCAACATGTAAATAAACATGCAAATATATATCACATAAAGTACTTTATTATTAATTCATTGATATGTTTGATTTTAAGGCAGATAACCTTATGAAATATCAGTTGCATCAGCTATAGTACTTTTTCCTCAACCCACAAATATAACCCCACTGCTTTACCCCAAAAGAAAAGAGGGAGATTATAACAAATATGAATGTCACATTTTAAATAAATACAATATCTTCCTCTTGTTCAAAGTTCAGCTTGACTTATGATTCAGTAAAAATATTTTTCAAGGAAAGGACCAAAGGGAGAGTTCAACCCATAGTTCGTCTTGGTGATTTAGTGATCCACAACGTTTGATGAGTGAATATCCCTGTGTTCTTAAATGAGATTTGTGCTTTTTACATATTGAAGTCCATATCTCTTACTTTAAAAGCACTTCGCTTTCGAGGTTTAACGTCTTATGTTCATTTGAGTGGGTTTCAGTTTTCTTCTAGAGCCCAAAGTCATGTTTAAGTGGTGATTCTAAGGTGGCTGTGTGTGTGTGACTGTTTCTACTGTTAGCCCTACGAATGAGTGTCAACCCCTTTGGGAGTACCCCCCATCTTGACCTGTGTCACATGTGAGATAGGCTTCAGACCCCATGGGTAACACACTATTGGCTACGCTATTAATAAAATGGATGGACGTATTAGACCTGAAAAACCTGTATTTGTTGTTGTTGTTTTGACCACTTGTGTCAGTTGAAACAGACTGTGACATACAGACAGGTGATAAATTAAAGAAAAACTTGATCTGGTGGCTCTGTTATGCTGTCAGAGGCATCGGGCTCTCATGTTTTGAGTCCACTCGTCCCCTTGGAGAGAGGAACCACTGCAAATCAATACTGAGACGTTCTGAGTTATCTCCCTTAGCTTATGATGAAACATTCCTGATGGGAGTGGTCTCTTCGAGAAAAAATAATGCCACCATCCACAGGGCCCAAGGGGTCATTGATGTGTTTGACGTGTGTGAAAATAATGCGAGTCATAAGCTATGACCTTTGCAGTCACCAGATTACAACCCAATTTGACATCTATGGGAGACTTTGGACCAACATATTGAGAGCACTCTTCACCATCATCACACAAATGCCAAATCAGGGAATTTAATGGATTTACAGATGTGGAGATTTGTAGACTTAGTTTCATTATGTTTAGGGTTTTTTGGGTTGTTGTTTATTTAATTTTTTTTTTACATTTCCCACTAGTCTTTACTCTCTGCTTAGTATTTCTGCCTGCTACTTGGTGCTGAGCAGGTGCAGTGGGTTGGTGGATATTGCCAAAAACTGCATTACAAGAACAGAAGAGTTGCAGGCCAGATAACTAAACAATGAGCCGGATCTCAACATAAAACTCTCTAGCTGAAACACTGAAACACTCAGTTTATTTAAATCCAGGTTGAAGACTCACCTGTTCTCAGCTGCATTTGAATAAAGCACCAAATCCGCACTTAAGCTTAAATTTCAAAACTTACATTTTAACTACTGATTTTATCTACTGTTCTGATTTTATCTGTTTTGATTTTATATACTGTTTTGTTTGTTTGTTTGTTTGTTTGTTTGTTTGTTTGTTAATTAGTTAGTTAGTTTGTTTGCTTGTTTTAATCAATTTTAAATCATGCTTTTTGTTTTTGTTTCTAATGTCTCTGTAAAGCACTTTGAATCACCTTGTTGTTGAATTGTGCTATATAAATAAACTTGCCTTGCCTCTAAAGCCAAGGGGACCTAGAAACCCAATCCAATAATTAATTATTAATAACAATTGATCACTGAGACTAAACAACTGACATGTACTGTAATATGTTCTTAGCATAACAATCTTGATAATTCCCATTTTTATAGACATTATTTAATGGCAGGAGAAATCATGAAGCCTTAAGATGCAGTCGTTTGTATGTTGTTGAGTTACTACAGTTACTTTGGTGTTATGCATTGTCTCCTGTGATCTTGCGTCCATTTCGTTATTAATAAAAAAAAAACGTTTCTCCTCCAGGGATTCATAAATGTATCTTAATATCTAAGATAAATGACATTGTGATTAGATTTAATTAATAAATAATTAATGTGTTTTTACACTGCAGGCTGTATATAAAAAAAAACATTAATTACACTCATCCTTAACGTTGTATAAAAGTGGACAGTGGACATCTCAAGAAAGTCCTTTTGTGTCTCTATTCAATGTTTTCACACCAGACAGCAGCTTTCTAAGGAATGAAATAATAAATAGACAAATGGTATTCATCAATGACCAGTTTTCTGAGGAAGAGGTTAGAATTTCTTTTCAAAACTATCACCCGGCTGCTCACCTTTTAGCAGTATTATTCTTTAATTAACCTAAGGGGATGTTAGCGGGGCGTTAACTAAGGGAAGCAGAAGCTAATGTGATTCAGTCCTTTCAGTGACTGGCGACATTATGAAAATCCAAAATGTTTTTGTTTTTAATGTTAAGAGCTCCGCAGCGCTTTACGAATCCACAAAAGCAGATGTCTGTTCGTTGTCAATAAGGCATTGAATCACAATAACAACTCATATTAGAGATTTGGTTGATAGAGGAATAAATAATAATGCTGTTTATTCCAAGTAAATAACAAATGGCGCACACTTATTTGAGCTATTTAGCTTTTTCTCCTTTGTTTTCCTTTTTCATGTGTAGGAGGAAGCATAAATGCAGCATAATGTGTTTATCTAGCTAAAAATGATCTTTAATTTGCCATGTATTTGATAATTGAATCATTAAAATCAACACTGTCAATCAGTACTTTACATCTCATTAACTGAGATGCGACGCTTCACTGAGGGTGGTTTCAGCTGCAAAAGAGAATAAACATCTAAACATTTACAATGTAAGAAGAAGACGCAGAGTTCACCGAACAAAATGCCCAGATGTGGAACAAATTTCTAACAATTGATTTTACAGACTGTCCAGCAGTTTAAATCGTTTAAAAAAGTGATTAAAACTCAGCTGTGTCACATTTAAAGTCTTGAAGTGACACTGGCTTGTTTTTCCCGATGGTAGATAAATCCAGCAGTAATGGTTCAGATAAGGGCAACACGATGTTCGACACTTCTCTGGTAATTACTCTCTGCTGGTTTCACACACATGCACTGCAAAAATGTTACCAAGTATTTATCGCTTCATTTTTTGTAAAGAACTTCTTTTTGTCTCCAAAGGTGACCATAATTTACAAAAATAAACATCATGTTTTATTGACTATGATTTTAAATAGACATAGCCCATTAAGCCACCACAAAAGTGTTAAGCAAGGACTTAACTTCGGTACAACAGAAAGACTTTTTGCAAGCAAAAGAGTCTCCCCCTGCTGGTCATTAGAAAGAATTCCAGTTTAATTCTATCTAATTAATTCTATCTTTCATTACATTTTTTTGTGAGGTTAGAAACTACTTAGCAACCCTCTAATATCCCAACAAAGAAAGAGAAAAGAAACTGTGAATTTTCACAATTACCAACCTGGACTACTTAAAGTTGGACAAAGTTTTTAATACTGTAATAATTTGGATGATTAACGAATGAAAGTGAAAGATTTTCAGCTGTCAGTGGAATAAAGCTTTCTGCTGTGGGGAAGGGGTTATGTATACTTTTGCGAATCTATCAATAACACTAAAAGAAAAAAGGGGCAGTCAACTCTGGTGTTCCGTTATTGATTTAAGCTGACTAATTCTTGCCTCGTGTTATTATTAATGATCAATAAAGCTTGAAAATACATTTCAAGATAACTTGAAGACAATATAAACAACTGAATGAGATTATTGGGAAACTGCATTGTAGAGACAAAGTGCGGTTTGGCCCAAAATTGCCAAATCTATTTGATTCTGCTCCTCAAATATGATGACTCGCTACTTTGGCCTAAATTATAATACATTAAATATCAGTGGAAGACCTGGATGAATAAATAAATTGAAGGTCTTCTCATGTCCATTTTCAAAAGTTTCTGATATTTTTATTTACCAAATGGTCGTATAAGGAGCGCGATCTGTGCTGAAAACAATCATTATATGCAATTTGTGTCTTTTTTTCTGTGAAAGCAACATGTGAAAGCCAATTTTCACTAAAAGAAATCATCAAGTGTGTTCTTGGTGGCTCATCTCTAATCCTTCTATGTGAACCTTACAGCTCAGTGCCAACTTGACCTCTACATCATAAACCTATTCATGTCAATCTGACACGTCGAGCTGATGGGAACAGATCCACTTTGCTCCTGACAGGAACAAGGGATTTGGCCATAATGAACACTCCAGTTCCTCCAGTTCCAAAGTCGAGCCAATGAGTCAGGTCTGTGGGGCCATTTGAATAATGAGAATGAGACTAACTATGTGCAATAGACACAAGAACCCAATGAATGGCCTGCCAATCACTGTTACTGATTGCTTGTCTATGTGCTGAGGAAGAGTGTGACCAACAGAGCCAATGTCAGCAGCAGCGGCAGCAGCAGAGAGGTTTCTGAACGCAGCCCTGTAGCTACTATTATCGCACCTCCATTAAAATGCTTTTGTTTTCCTTCTGTTTCACTCTCTGTGTTGTAGTTTTACTTACAGTGTTATTTTGTGTCTCCGCTCTCCGCCGCTGAATATTAATGTCCTCTATGCTAATGGCCTTACAGCAGCTGAGGTCGACCAAGCTCCTCCTCTGAATGTTAATCCGCTGCCTCATTTGCATACGCTTAAGTGTCAAATTCCCCCACAAATCATTGCAGCTGCCTCCGTACGACGAGGTCTGCGGCCCCCCCCGAGCGACAGCACAGAAACAATGTGGTCACACCGTATGCATAGCATCAAATCCACATCAAAGACTGTTTAGATTGCCAGGTCACAGCGGGTTCACATTGTGTAAAATGAAGGTAATGGGATAGCAGTCAGCCCCGTGCAGAAATACAGGCAAGCAGGTAATAAGTATGAATGGAGCAGGTAATAAGGTTGGGATAGAAGCAGACCCCGAGTCATCTGAGCAGCAGGACTGTTTTAGCTGCAGCACAGTTATCAGTTCAAAGGTGAGCCCTGATCCCAGACAAACACACGGGACAGGTTGTGTCGTTAGCTTTTATTCCTCCTTATTTCCATGTGTGCCTCTGAGTGCATGGCAGGTGAAACGGCTGCTACTGAGAGGGGGGATAAAAAAGTTCCTCGGGATTACAAAGATAAAAGTATTTGCTTTGTTAACAAGCCTAATGCTGACAGCATGACATATCTGTTATCAGCATTCATGTTACAAATCAGAATTCACGGGGAACTGTTTTGAAAATCAATCATTTTCCACATTCTCAATTCAGCTTTGTTGCTTTTGTTCACACTTCACTTAATCCAACCGCTTTTTTTCTTTTTTAGTTAAAATAATCGATTTAAATAGATTACCTTTGTTGCAAATTTCCCCTCCCCTTTCGGTGTTTTCAGACAGTTTATCAACTAGAAATCGTCATTAATTAATCAAAGAGAACAGTTTGCATTGCCAGTTGCAGGTCTGATATTATCATCACTAGTACAGCTGAAAAGATTAGCTTAATGATCTGTGATTATCAAAAATGAATCCAGCAAATATTCTGATAATAGATGAATTTTTAGCTTTCAAATCAGAGGCGACATGCTGCTTTTCTTTAAATATGTGACAATAAACAGAACGTTTGGTTCTGAAGCGCTGTTTGAATTTAAAAAAAAAGTGATTTATGTCAAACGAATTTAGCAGAGATTCATTATTTAAACTTAAAATGTTGTCCAGTATAATAGTTACTGCCACTACATCCATGATCACTACAGCAAAGATGAAAGGATTAGCTCAGTATTGAAAAACTTCTACATAGTATTTAGTTACTACTTAGCTAATTAATTATTCATTTTTAAAGCAAACTGAAGCTGAAACAATACACCGATGGGACGTTTTCCTTTTCTGAATTACAGTAAACTAAAGAAAAGACATTGGATGGAAATTTTTCTAATCAACTGACTGAATAATTGAGAAAGAAAACAAATGTCATGCATATATATCTGTGTGTGTTCTCTACCGAAAAGTGCACCTTGAAGCCAAACTAAACAAATCAATGCATATGGTTTCATTTAAGGGGTTGCAGGTAACAAACCCATAAATATGGAAATATGTACAGCCTAAAGTAAACTACAAAACAGAAGAAGAGAAACTGATAACAAACACTCTAATGCACTAAACACAACCAAAGCTGATAAAAGACGCCGCTGTACCTTTGCAGTCCATAAGGCAATACTGCATGTTAGACAGTAATCCCAAGGAATAAAAATAGTCCGTGTAATTTTATCAATTTGCTTTTCTTCCCTTGCATGAAGGTTTTTTTCTATAGATTTCACTAAGTCGTACAGACTTCCTCTCAAGGTAAGTAAGTCTCCTCTAAGTGTCAAGTCCTTGAGTCCTGCGCCTGCCAGTGGGAGCTGCGGTTGCACCACGAGCCAAGCAAATTCAAACGCACACTCATGAATAAGACAACTGGAAGTATTTCTGACAGAAGACTAACTTCAGACGAATCCTTCAACACTTTTTAAAGGTGATGCCACACTGAGGCTTAGTCAGCTCCCCTATTAAAACCCTACTTAAAACGGCAGGAATGCAAACTATAGTGAGTCATTTTGGCTCGACGGTCTGCCAGCAAGCGCGATATTAAGTACGCTCGGAGCTATTCTTATTCTTAACAATGGCAGTTCTTTCACGATATTAAGCATCTTTACTCGGGTGATAATTCTGACAAGACTGCTGTTTGCAAGCTTGAAATCGTTTTGACAGGATCAACAAAATATAGCAGCAGCCCCAGTCAAATAATGTCACTTCATACTAAAATCCAGCAGAAGTACCCAATATCGTATGTTCTTTTGGGCGATTTTACATGTTCGGTGTCATATGCTGTACATCAAAACAACAACAATAAACCCCTTCTACTTCTCACGACAGGTTAAGAAGGGTTTTCATCCTGGAGACAGTGGCCACAGACGTAAAATGCAAATATGCAGTGCATAAACTGACACATTACATCTGTTCAAATCTCTCTAGCAGGTTAAAAACAAGAGATTTCATGTATACTCTATATCAGTGATCAGTGCTGACGGTACTAATCTAAAGTTAATTTAGTTTTATTACGATTTGTTAAAAAGTCTAACTACTGATCCCGTACAAATAATGTAAAAATACGGGAAGACACAGTGTGCATTTCTTTGCCTGTGATGACTTTTTGGCAGCAAAATAACGACATATTTCTGTTCATGCATGGCTCATATAACACATGAATATTTCTTTAATTGGTGTAGTAGGATTCCCTTATGCAAAGGGAACAGTTCATTCTTTTTTTATATAGTTTTAATAAGGTCAGAAGAAGACAAAGACGCATATTTAAAGGAAGAAATAACACATTTTTGGCAATTATTCTTAGAGCAGTGTCATCTGTGGGCTTCCAACCAATACATTTTCAAAACTAAAAAAACTCCCTCCATAAAACAGCAGTTAACTATTCGCAGTTTGGCTATTAAACTCTGAAGGACATGGATCCGCGAAATCTGCTAGCAGCAAAATCTCGATAAAATATTCACTATCCAGCAGGACAATTTGGCTGTATTCTTTTAATGGAATTCACTTTCTTTTGAGAGGGAGAGCGACATCCCAAACTTCCTGTTTTGTAACAACACCAGCATGACCCTGCGCTGCTCTTGTTTCTAAATGTGCTCTGACTTTTAAAGTTGTCTTGGAGGAGATGGACTGAGTAGCAAGCAGCCCAGTGATAAAACAAGCAATAGAATGACCCTTCAGGCACGCATCATCATCATTAGGACACCAGCACCGGCCAACCGCGCTTTACAGGAAGTAAAAGGCTCCAGTGAGTCTGCTTGATGAAGAATGTATAATATTTCCACTCTCAGTCTTAGTTAAGGCAAAATAGACATTATGCTGTATATGTAGATTTGTAGAGGGGGATTTCTTTTACAACCTTTTTCCTTTACCACGTATACAATAAGTTTTTTTTTTCTTCTTAAACGACAGCGGCTACTTTGCATTCATAAGGATAATTACTATATAATTTTGTTAAAAGCCTGAGCTGAGCTGCGTTACACATCTGGATGCAAACAAATTGCAAAACTCGAACCATTTATTTCGCTACTATAAGACACTACTCCTTCCTCATTACATTCACCACCTGCATTTCAATTGAACAATAAGAACGTCGCAAAAGAGAAGACATATGATACCATGGAGTAAAGTGAGAAAAAAGAGGAAGTAGGAAGCAAACATACAATGAACACCGACAGAAAAAAAGCAATTAATTATGTTATCATGCAATTATATAATTTAGTCTGAGGAGAGGTAATGGTGTAAATTGCTATGTGCCTGTACAATGTGTCTATATTCTCAATGCCATGTCCAGGCTGTATACGAGTCCGGCGTTGCTTTAAAACAAATGTCTTGTAATGTCTGTGTATGAATCTGAGATTGCTCATGTGTAAGTGCGAGTGCCGTTTGGTGCGTGTGCATATGTGTGGTACAGGAGTTGAGGTCCACTGGGGTTTGGACCACTCCGTATGAATAATGCATCAGACTGGGCCATTGCATCTCAGCAACATTGCCTTGGTCTGCTTAAAGTTGCAAGTTCCTCTTTAGGAAAGTCAGCGCCATTCTGCAAGCTGCTGCAGTAACTCAGCCGGCTTTGAAGGTTTTTCTAAAATAACAGTGAAAACATCACATGAAATAATTTAATGGGCATGTTTCTCAGTTTAAACTGTCTCATGGGATTCAAATTCTAGTCTAAAAGCTTCAAAAGGCAACAAGAAGTCAAATTATTTAAAGCAGTAAATATTTAGAGCTAAAACTATTAGTTGCTTGGCTGACAAATAGCAATTAATTACTTTAAATATCTTCCAGCTTCTCAAATGTTGTTTGTCTGTTTGTCACATTTTGTGATAGCAAACTGAAGATCTTTGGGGTATTAGACTGTGGGTCAGAAAAACATGGCCTTTTTTAAGAGGTTATGTTGAGCTCTGGGGAACTGTAATGAGAGTTTTTTCTAAATTCTAACATACCACTGATGGAATTATTCAGTCAACTAAAAAGTACTGGTAAAAAAAAGTATATATATATTTATGACAATCTTTTTTTTTTTTTTTTGCTTGAGCCGTAATATTTATATTTTCAAATGTGTAGCCAGGTTATTAAAAGATGATATTTATCGTATTTAGCTTTTTTGTTCCTCTAATGATTGTTTGCGAGGAGAACTTGACATGTTGAATGAACTTTTTATCTGCAGATTTACACATTTGTGATTACAGAACAGATGCTGAAGACAGCTGCTCCCAATACAGTACAACTCAGAAAGGGATCACCAAAGGTTCAGTCTGAATGACACTGTATGCCACACACACTTAGCACCCAATGAGATGAAGCATCAGCAGACTGACATGAAATGAATTCACCCCATGCAATCATAAATGTGCAATCAGGGCCACTTTCATTCACAAAATCTAATCCGCAGTGATGAATCGGTGTCCTGAACAGGCAGACCAGAAACTCTCCACTTCAGTGGACAAACTCTACTCCACTCCACATGGAAGAAACATATGCAAATATGCAAACACCAGGCAAAATGTAAATGTATGCAAATTAATTAAATCCAATGAAAAGGCTACTTTGCCTCGGTCTGCATAGCCTATTTGAATAGTCTTTGTGGACTTCTTAGATTTTCTGGGATTTTTTTCAAACTTTGTTATGATTAGCCTTTACATAACTTTCCCTTAGAAATGTGCCACATTTTAGAACCACAATCACAGCCGTGATTTAGCTTGATGCCCTGATTAAAAGATTTAAACTGGAGACCTCAAATGTTTAAAGTCTACTTTTGCTGATTTTTTTTACTTTTATTATTACAGCTCATCCCAACCTCAGGTGACTTACTTGGGTGACAGTAAAGCCGCGAATTTTTAACAGGTTAATTGGCCACGTGAAAGCAAAAGGACCTCCTCCACAAATCAGAAATTTCCCAACTTCATATTAAAATTTTAGGACTAGAACAATTTACTTCTGAGGACGCCTATTTCTTGTAACGTAGACTACAGACAGAGCCTGTTTACTTTCACCTTAGGAATGTTTGGTACTTTGGCATTATATCCGTATCTCCTGACTGACGGACCTTCTCGGCTCATCTTTCTCTCCCGGACCGGCATCTCGTCCCTCCTCTCCAACCCGCCACCCTCTTACCGGTACCTCGACCTAAACGGGACCGTGTAGCGGTTACGTCCGGCCGGCTCACCTCTGTGCGCGCCTGCAGCCGCTTGTTCATCTCGTAGATCCGATACTCGGGCTGGATCATGTAGGGCGAGTGTCTCCTGTAAAAGGGTCCGAACGGAGAAGAGTAGAACGGGTCGTGGGTTGGGTTGGACATGGTGGCTCCTGGCGAGGCGCACGGCGCGATTTCAACATCCAGCGGGCACAGCAGCGCACATGGGAGTGCGATGCTCTCCGAAGACCCCCAGTTGGAAGCAGCCGCTGTCGAGGCTGAGCTGCACTCTGCAAGTTGGCCTGCCTAGTTCGCTGCTATAGCGTGGTGCTGGAGGAGGGAGGAGGGAGGAAGGGGAGCAGGAGAGGAGGGGGGGAGGAACGGTGGGTAGGAGGGGGGGCAGAATTGAAGGGGGAGGAGGGAAGTCGTTTCCTGTTCCCTCAAGACCTACACTCAGTTTTGCACTCTTGCAAAGTTCAAGTAAGATCTCTATGTTCATGTGTGTATGTGTTTCGTTATTTCCTCTCGTAAGTAATTCTGCGCATGTTATTAACAAAAAAAAGCTCTATTCTTTACCTAATATTAAAATATTTCTTCAAAGTATTTCCCAACGTATCAGATTTTAAGTATGCCTGCCAACACTGGCTGAATAAAGCCTAGTGCTGGTAGGATTCAGATGCATGAAGCAATGCATGGGCATCAGTTGCAACAACAGTGCAGAGGCAGGGTGTTTAAAGCATGCTCCACACACAGAGGTGGTAAAGAGAAATCTAAAGAATATAAGACACTAAATTTAAAGCAAAAACGAGCGAAATTTAGAGTTAAAACACCAATGCCTGCTCTTTCACATATAATATATTGACTAGAATAACAATGCTGTCTGTTGACAGAGGTGCAATATCGATCGCAAATATAGCTCTTGGTCATGTTTTGACTGAAAAAGAGGTGAGAGTCTGTTGCAGCATAGGGTCAAGCATCTTCATTTTTAACAGTATCATCTCATATTATATTCTTTGCAGCAAGCTGCCTCTTGCAGTAAAAGCTGCAGATTTTATAAAAAATACAGTTAACTCTTTTTTAAAGCATTCAGTTCATATTCATTTATGTAGAGCCAGTTCAAGACTACAGATGTCTCCAGGTACGTTATTGTACGATAAAGACCCTACAATATTAGTTAAAAGGCTAAAATATCCCTACAGAAAATGTGTGAAGGGATTATATTTAAATCAGCCAGTTTTATTTCTGAAATTAAAAATACATTTTATATTGACCTTGGCTGGAACTAAAATGTATTTTTAAAAAATCCTAAGCCATAATTTGTCTGAGCTCCAAGAACTGAAGGTGTGAAGCCTCACGGTAATTGATGACAGCATACAAATGCTGATGAGGCTGCACACTAAACAGTCCATTTTATGTGTAGCATGATTTCATAACATTGTATTGATTGCGTTGCCTCTGGCCAGTGCTGCTAATGACAGAATCTCCCCGACTAGTTATGTACCAAGTGGCATCATTTGTGATTAAAGGAAGGTAGGGAAGTGTTTTCTTTTTTTCCTGCTGCTTCAATGTCCCTCCAATTCTTAATGAAGCAAAAGCTGAACTTGTGAACATGTCAGGATTGTCTTTTCTTTCAGTAACTATGTGAACAGTGGCTTGCTAATCCATCTGGTTTAAAGACACAGTGTGTAGGATATTGTGATGAATGAAATTTCCAGTTTGATAGCCTTCAGTGTTTGTACTGTGACACACAGCTAATATGAGTAATTAGAATATGAGTATAGACTATGATGTTTTTTTTATCAATTAACTTCACACAATGTGCAGAAAACAGAAAAATCTAAATCAAATGAATATTTAACATGACCACCAGTTGGCTTTAAACTGGCAGTAGTACAAAACAGCAGTTTGGAGAACTTGCCACAGTGACGATGGGAATGGATTTAGGCTACTGGCAAAAGACAAAGAGGAACAAGAGATGGCCCTGGTGTCTTCTATGTCTTCATCTAATCCCAATCTGAATCCATAATGTTGAGATCGGAACTCTGTGGGGGTCAGACCATCTGCTCCAGCACATCTTGTTCTACTTGTGGCTGAGTCTAGCTCCTTGTGATTTCAGAGTTCCTCACTTAGCCAGGAAATGGATTTGGAAGTAATCAGACAACTTCTTTTTTTGCATAAAGAACCTACGCTCTTAAAACAGGGATTTGAACATACTTGTCAAAACCATGATTTATATATAACCCATCCAAGTTCCCATTAAATTTAGCAAAGCCAGTTGGTTTATGCTAAATTAATACTTGCAGAATTTGCACGTTATGAACGCTATTATAAGATTTTTACACAGAATTAGCTGATAATGAGGAACTTGCTTTACTTAAAGTGGTGGTTTAGTGGTGCAAATATGCAGTTGCTGGCTTAGCTTTTATAGCCCCACCTTATTTCCCTGCTTATGCCTTAACATAAAAAAGCGAATTCTGCACATATAGTTTGTGTTTAATGTTTTTTGTAAAGAACATCCAGAATAAATGGCACTGTTGTTAGATGTTATGTTGTGTTTTCAATATGTAGTTTCAATGCAAAGATTCCAGCTGATGCATGCAACGAAGGAGTTAAAAGCATCCAAACTTTAATCAACACTTTTTCTTGACTCTGTGTTCAAAAGCCCGTCAGCTGTCTGTCTTCTATAGACCGTGGATTCCCCTTAAAATGTTATTAAAAGATCTTCTAAAAAGCTTTCTAACACAAGACTGACTACAAAATCATCAGAGTTATTTTGGGCGTGTGTGTGTGTTCACAATCACTTTTGCCTGTTTTGTCATGTACACTTCATTTCTCTGAGTTGGTGACTTCTAAAATATCCCAGATGAAGGTAGTACATATTGGTTACATCTCTGCTGGTTTGAATTGGCATGGACATGTATAATCCCAATTATCCATTGTCTATCTTATATATTTATTATTCAGGGAATACAACTACAGTTTAATGGTGATCCCTGTATGCAAAGGATCTATTTATAATTCACAACATAACTAGTTAGCAAATTATGACACAGGGACGGTCAATATCATATGGCAAGGAGCACTATATGCAAACAGCAAAACACAGATGGGCTCTAATTTATTTCAACATTTTCACAGTACAATCCATGCAACACATTTCAATAATATCATTTACTGTGACAGTATGTGTTACTAACATGTTGAATTTCCAAACCAGGCACACCAGTGCTTTGACGATCTTTTCTTGGCACACTGATTAAGATTTCCTCCATGTTCGCCTGCGTGACAGATTAGGCCTGGGCTGCAAAGTAGCCACAAGAATCTAAAAATAAACAGACACTCAGGCCAGACATAACGTTGCAACCAAATCTCAAATTAACTGCCCACACTGGGAATTAATGAACAGCATTTATGAAGTCTGACTTTTAATCCAAAATGGCTGAATGGGGAGAGGCAGTCTGAATCGAGTGAGATAAAAGTTGTAATCCAAATGCCTCAGGCATCCGGTTGGGTAATTAAAAAAAAAAGTTTGAAAAATCTATTAATAAACCTTTAATTAAAAACTACATTTTTAATATCTCAAGACCTTTTCAATTGACATTTCTAACAGGATTTGGTTGCCCGCCTAAAGCGCTTACCACTCGAGTGTGGCTGCAATACAGCACATTGAAGTGAACAGCTCATTTAACATATTTCAGTATTAATTTGGTTGTATAGTACATATGATAGTAAACACAACCTACACCAGTGGTGTAGTGAGCAAAAGAGTATTACTGAAAAAAATACTAAACAGAATGAAAAGAACATTTTTGCTCTGACCTTTTTTTTTTGAAAATCCACAAGAACATCACAAAAAATAATTCAGTAAATTTAAATGACCTAATTCACCATAAGTCTTTGGAAACAGTGCCATCAAGCAGCCGCAGGTTGATATGATCCATTTAAATTTTTATTAATAGATAAATATTGAGATTTCATCAGATTTCATTAAAAGCCATAAAACAATAACAATGCTATCCTATCAGACTAAAATCAGGAAAAAGCAAATGAATGACCTGACAAGTGTTATTATTTTTTGTGTTTATTTTATTTATTGTTTTTCATTTTGTGCTATGACCGTCTCTCAGGCCCTATCATGAAATCTAAACTTTTTTAAAGTGAATGGTAAATGGACTGGTTCTTATATAGCGCTTTTCTACTCTTTCTGAGCACTCAAAGCGCTGTACACAACTTTTACATTCACCCATTCACACCCATTCGCACAAGCACATTTTTCTAAGTGCTTTCTAAGGTAACATTCACACACACATTCATACTCCGATGGATGCATCGGAGAGCAATTTGGGGTTAGTATCTTGCCCAAGGATATTTGGCATGCAGACTGGGGAAGCCAGGGATCGAACCACCTACCTTCCGATCAGTAGATGACCTGCTCTACCACCTGAGCTACAGCCACCCCAAAGTGCATGTGGCTAACATCCATGTTGGTCATTAAAACAAAAGATCAAACAGGCAACTTGAGCCTACAAATGATCTAAAACACATTTGCGATTTGTGTTCACCAGCTCAAGTGATTCCAAATAAGGAAGCGCAGTTTTTCCCAGCACACATCAGCTGATGGCTCAGCTGATACCACATATCTAGATAGCATGTGCTATTTAAGCTGCCTTAGCCTACCCACAGCCCCTACAAGCAGCTTTGCAACCCACTTTCAGCTGACATCCTGCTTTCATATTGTGTCTAACTTAATCAGTGTAATAGTTATTATCATTGCTGCCTGTTTTGTTATCTGCTGGGTCCTTCCATACATCCACATAGTAGAAAGCGACACAGCTAAATGTAAACTACTGAAATAGCAAAGGAAGTAACAGAAAATAACAATCATCATTCAAAATGGTTTATATTTCTATTATTTACATATCTCAGCATGCGTGCTACAACTTATTTTGCATTAGTTGGATGCCATATTGTAGTAAATCTCTGTGTTGTGTGTATAGATCCCAATAGAAATGTAAACAACTTGGGACTACAGAGTCACAGAGAGGGAAAGTAAAATGGAAAGTGTGACTTAACACAGTGCACCGATGCTGACTCAGAGCCTTCATTTTACGCCTGGAATTTAAATGTCATCTGTATTTGGATATTTTACTTGGATAGGGTGAAATGCCTGTTAATGCAACATTAGCATCAGAATGTGATCAGACTGGACAAACTACATTCGAAGGTGGTTAAGCTAGCACTGTGATTAGATCTCAGAAATGCAGTCGGTATAGTTTGACCACATTCAAAAGAAAAACTTGAGGTCATCTTTCTCCCCCTACTTCAAACCAAGCTACAGGTAGAGGCGTTAAAGATGTTCAGATACTATTTTCAAAAACTGACCACATGGTTACACCAAGTCTAAATGGAGTTTGGAATCCATTATTTCTAAACAAGCTCAGTGTAAATGAGCTGACGGCATATTTCTGTGACTGCATCTGTTATTTAATTTTATTACACTAAGAATCTAGAACATGAATGCTGTTTTATGTGTAACCACTGACGACCTTTGACTCAACACAGAAGGATGACTGTTCAGAGGTGGGAATGTTTGAATGTTTGACCTTAAGCTCTACATTTTCTTTGTTCTCCAGAAGGTTTAGTTCAAAATTAATCACGAGGGACTCTTTTATTTTACAGCTATTAATTAACACAAGTGATGTATGTGTTGTCTTTGCGGAGGAGGACATATTTTAGTGCTGGTCAGTGAATTAAAACATTGTTAATACTGTATTTGACTTCTGTATCTGGTACTTTGTTTCACATACTTTTGTGTATTAACTTTTAATTCTATTCATGCCAAGTTTTTTTCACCTTCAGGGATAACAAAGTTGAATTGAATTAAATTGAACTTCACTGAAAGGAAACCGAATGTACCTTGAGAGTTTGTTGAATGTTTCAAGCCTCGGCCATTTGTTAAGTACAGCAGATGCATCAAGGATGTAGAAGGAGAGATGCTTTTAGTTGTGAAACAGCAAGTGAGGGAGACAAAACACTTGTGGATGAGAATGGAAATGGGTCAGGACACATATAGACACTGTGCTTCTGCTGGGTTCCCTCTTGGTGTTACTATGGTAACTCACCCTATCTCCCTACCTACCTACCTGCCTTTAACGCACAAACTACACACCTTCGCAGCCGTGCTACAGGTTTTGCACCTGAACGCACCGACGCTGCTCCTGTTCGGAAGAACCCAGCACCACGTCTTATCCTGTTTCACAGCGAAGCGTGAAAATGTTAAGTTGTAGCTGTGTTTGATGAAGCTTCTGCTGGTGTAAACAGTCACACTCGTTTGAAACGTGAAACATGTGCCAACACGCACAATGTTTGGGAGTAATTTGAAGCCTGGAGGAAGAGTCTGATTGTGGTATTAATAAAAGGAGCTCACTAGTGATTGACAAGGTGTGATGAGACAAAAGACCTGATAAAAATAGAGCAGAATTTCATAGTGAAACACACAAATGAACTACTGTAACCAGCTAAGTAACACCACCTGAGGAAAATGTTTCTCCTATCTAACTGACCAGATTTAAGCTGTTCGTGGACCCCACTGAAAGTAAAACTCACAAACTCAACTGTGAACACTAGGAAGTGTGTCCCCTATTTTGAGCACACAACTGTTTTCCAAATATGGATGAAATATACCCCGGATGCTGGAGCAGCAACTTCTATGGTGGAATCTCATTAGCATCGTAATAGCTTCCAGGCTCATTTGCATTTTGCCGTGAGTGATTTTTTTCCCCCCCCTCCTCGCTCTCTTTCCTCTTCGCTGCTGGATGGAATAATAATAAAAAAAAAAGAAGTAAAACTTTAAAGCACCATATTTTATTTCATTATTTAAGTTAAACAAATTGTAATTGAAAAGCACTTTTCAATTATGCTATTTCCTCATACTGGTGACAAATGAGTCTTACAGTTGTGTCAAGCAATTATAGGAAGACACACAAATCTACAAACTAATATTTGCATACAGGGATGACAAATTAGTGTAAATAGATTAATACATGAAGTAAATGGTTTTAGTTCTATTTCAGAAGAAGCCAATATGTGCATAGGTGCAGGGTAGAAATATGTTTGCAGTAGCATCCTGAGCTACGGTGCTGAAGTGGCATGACAGGAAACCATTATGAAGTCTGTTGCCACCAAAAACTGAAAAAAATACTGAAGAAAACATGCTTAGCTGATAAAATGATATACTTCCCAGGTCAGAAAATGTCAAACTACATATTTAAAGTGATTAACTAGGTTTTTGTGATGCCCACAGCCTTATTTAACAAGGCGGTAACATGTCCTTGTGCTGAATACAAGGATACAAACACATAGTGCAGCTTGTTAGACATCCACACTCTTCTTCTCTCATGCTGAATTTTTGCAGCGAAGCAGTTCAGCGAGCAAAGAGTTAAAATTTTCAACCAGTTCTGCCTCTGACACACACACACACACACACACACACACACACACGCACGCTCGTATCCCCACAGCCCATCACCCCTGATCACACTCAGACGCACGCACACTCCCACGCGCACACACATGCACACACAAACCCATAATTCCCAACACCACCTCCCCCTCTCCCTCCTCACCCACCGCCTCCTCCACCTCCTACCTCCCTGGGCTCCCCCGCTCCCCCCTCAACCTCCTCCTCCATTCTCCATCTCTGCCCCCCCACCACCACAACTCCCCACTCACTCACTCCCTCCCTCCACCACCGCCCCCCTCAGGTCAGTTAATAAGCGAGCCTGAGCCTGTGCCTCAGCTTGGCTGTCTGGAGGACATGCAGAGCAGTGTCTCCTGGGAATTGGCTCATGCAGAATGCTGCTCCACCGAGAGAATGGAATTTTACCCTCGCTAGGGCTCCCAGCCGCGCCGCGCAGCAGGAAACCTGACAGACACACGCACACACGCAAACACACACACGCAGAGCTACACTGGTGCACGTGCATGCACGCCAACACGTGCTGCAAATCAACACACATCCTACATCCTCACACACATAGTGGTCCCAAGAGTGCATTTCTTGAGACATTTCCCCATCCCTTAAAATAAAGTGACCACTACCTAAGAAAAACACTTATTTTCCCCCTGAATCATCAAGAAGCCATCATTAAGTTAATTGCGACACAGTCTTTGGGGACACACAGTGATAGTCTGTGATGCACAAAAGCCTCCATTTCACTCCAGCTAATGTAAACACACACGGTTATGAATACAGGGACATCAGTGGGGACAGTGGGGACACTAGATTTTATCTAGTGTTCTGATTTTATCTACTGATTTTTTTTAAATCAATTTTAAATCATGCGTTTTATTGTTTTGTTTTTTTTTAATGTCTCTGTAAAGCACTTTGAATCACCTTGTTGTTGAATTGTGCTATATAAATAAACTTGCCTCGCCTCGCCTAATGAGTTGTCCCGTAGATTTAGAAACAGTGGTTCTTCCACACTTCTGTCTCAACTTCAAATGTTGCGAAAGTCACCCCCCTCACCTCCCCCCCCCCCCCTTCCTTCTCCACCTCCCCTTCTTTCTTTCATTCCACCTCAAACCCACAGCTCCATCTATCGGTGTCCCAGTGTTACACGAAAGAGTGTGTAGGCAAACACTGAACCACTGGAATGGCTTCAGTTGGATACCATCATCACTTTTCCAGCAAGCAGGGAACTATTTCATGTTTAACGCAAATTAAACAGAGCGGCTGCAAACAAGTTTTGCAGTAAATGAACAAAGTGAGTGAAAATAGATGAATAAGCAGACATAATGACACTGGAGCAAAATGAACTAAATATTTTCTCCAAGTGACCTTTAACCTGCTTTTTTCCCCTTTTGTTGTCATTTAGAATGTCTGCAGATGTGACTGTGTGGACAAAATGACAGAGGTCTGATGAATCATGTTGCCCAGCAATACTGCGTATGATTCATGCCTCCAACAGGGTTGTATTTACTCAGGAAAAACAACACTCACTCTGAGCCTGCACATACATGTAGACAAGCTTGAGAAAAAATGTAGAAACATGTTTCTTATAATATGTTTTTGCATTTTTTATCAATATAAAGGAAAGTAAAGAGAGTGCTCAGCATTAGTGATTATGATATTTTTCTCTTTGTGATGAGTTTTAGCCGATTAAAGGCTCAATCCCATTTTCTATGGTTCCAGGATGTAAATAGAATCTAGACCGGATCTCCAGAGAGAGATCTAACTGCCTTTATGTGTAGATTACAGATGGGATTAGCAGTTACACAGATTGTTAACCAGTGTCACTCAGGAATGAATTGTCCACAGACAAGACCCAGTCCTGTTGCTTGGAACTAAATGTGGAAGAGATTGGCTTGTCAGGCAACCTTTAAGGCAATTATTGCCTTTGTTCAGTGTGGTTTTGACCTAATCATAAACACGACTGTTTGTATTTGTTGGCTCCCTCCTTCCTCCCTTAACTAGGAAATTATCCACAAAAATTATATTGTTAAAGGCGGTGATATGAGGTGTAATGTGAAAAACACACCCCCTAATTGCAAATGAGATTTTTTTTTTCAAACTAAATGTTATCCTCCACCCCCAACCACACCATGACAGTGGTGGAAAATTTGTGGAAATGGTGGACTTAAAAAAAAAAAGAAAAGGAAAGGAAAGAAAGCCACGCAGACACATACAACCTTCACTGAGCGCCTCTCCATGAAATGCTGAAGCCAAGGTAACATTTACACCATGAAAATGCTCCAAATAATAACACTGACACTTTACATATAAAATATTCCTGCACTTTTTTTTGCATTGGAAATATTTTCCATCTGCAACATTTGTCAGGTGTAGCATACAGAGGTTATCATTATAATTATTTTTCTTCTCTCTCATTGAGCACCTCCAGTGAAAAAGCCCAGCCCGTCTCAGCTCTGGCTGTTTGTAGTGCAGCAAGCCGAGGCAGCAGCGCTCTCTTTGGGATTTAGCCTTTCAAAAGTCCTCGTCAGATTTGCAGCGCAGACGTACTTCTGCTGCCTGCCGCCCCCACATCTCTGCCCCCCCACACCCCAACACCACCACCACCACATCTCCCCATCCCTCTAACCACCATCCCTCCCCTTCCTCCCCCATCAACCTCCTTCCCCTCTCCTCTCTCTGCTCACTCTGCTGCAGATGTTTTGGGTATGTTTTCTTAGTGAGGAAGCTGCGCCAACTGCCAAGTGTCGACAAAATGCCCCTCAGTCGTTTGCTGCAGTCGCTGGTGTGGCGGTGGTAAGGCTGGCCAACGGCTGGTGAGCTAGAAGTTAGCATGAATGGCAGCCAACATTCCAGAGACACAGAGAGGTCATGTAGAGGTTAGAGCCAGTGGTTGCCAAAGTGCACATTGTGCAGGATCCTAATTATCCAACCTGCAACACAGGAGTACCTTTATGAGAGTAAAGTGAAAGTTACTGCATAAATAAACACGCATGAATCTATCTCTGTGATGGTTTGCTGTGTTCGGACACCGGGCTCCAGTGTTTTGCACCACAATGTGGCAAACATTTACTGAAGGGATTTCAGGTTCAGTTTGACTGGAACAGTGTGCTCATTAACTTGCTTGTTGTATGGCATCACAACACAACAAGTCAGGTGGAAAACTTTTCTTACACAACAAATAAATCAAACTGCTGTGCACATAACAGGGGATGCCTTATCCCGTGTCCCCTGTCCACACAGCAAATTTCCCAGTTTTGTTCAAGTGTTGATTATTCAGTGGATGTTATCCCGAGTGTTGATTATGCACTCAGAGTGGATATGGCTTGGAGGCTGTTCAAAACTATCTGAAAGTGTTAAATTAACTCTGATGGGGACGGAATTACCTAAAAACTGGTACGGTGATGAGTGTTAACACCGGCAATGTTGCAGGTTTCATGTATTAATTTCAACGCTGTCAGCAGGTGAGGAGATTCCAGTCAGTGTTTCTTCACTTATTGGCATCAAAATAGTGTTCACAGGTATACTGTTTTGCACCACTCTTGTTAATGCCAATTTTTCCAATCCAGCTCATTTTTCAGAGCCAGTCACCATGTAGTATCTGTACAAATAACCATCAAAAAACTTAGGATTGTCAGCAGCTGCCTAAACACTAGTTAGAATCCGAAAAGTCTTGGTTTCATTTACTGACATCAAAATAATTGTTTACTACTTTGTCATGCATGTATGTCATGCAATCAGAACCAATGACCTTATAGTGTGCAACAAAGTAGTTGTTGTTTGGGAGATGTTACTGAACCAACCCTTGCAGTAAGAGCAAGGGTTGGGTCAGATTACTTTGAAATGTAGTCAGTTACCATCTAGAAATACTAATTACTAAGCAATTACTTTTTAGTACTAAGTAATTATTAATGCTCTGTTTTTATTTTGACAAGCGTGTTATGTAATATGATATATTTGGATTGCTTCGAAATAAAATAAAATAACAGAACATTTAACATTTTTCCATCTAAAACATTTTTAACCAAAATCAGATTGTGCTTCAAACAGAATCAGAACTATATCTGATGCAAGCCATAATGCTTTAAGTCATACGAATTAACAGCAATGCTCTATAACTTTATAACTGACATTTTAAAGAAGCAATCCAAATATAATTTAGTCATATTTGACAGTGGAATCGTTACCTACTAATACATGAATAATTTCATTTTTTGTAAGCCCAATTACACGTAGACTATTACTACTAACCCTGATAAGAACATACAAAAGTATGCAGTTTAATATTTTCAGTGTGCAAAAGTAATCTGTGTCCTAAAATCCATAGTTCCTGTATTTATACATCCACATTCTGCTTTTCAATAATTAAACATCTGTAGCTTTCATGCAGAAGATAATCAACAACTTTTCCCAATAAAACCTGACTGTAGCATATTGTGATGAAAAAATGGCAGCATATTGTATCTTCTAGTAAGTTAATCCACATCCATATAACTATCTATTATTAGTAACATCTGTGCGCCACATTTTGGTCTATCAACACGTATGATTTTTTCGTGGATCAATCAACACCTGTACTAAGTTACTCAATAATTATGTAGATAACATTGTGGCTTATCAATAGTTGTCTGTACCACATCTTCTACCAACAAGCATTTTCTGTAGAGGGTGAGGCTGATGGGAGACCAAACTTGATGTTCAGGAGAGAAAGAAAGAAAAATAGCTGGCTGTGCTTCTACCATCCCCCATCTCGTAGGCATGGCAGCAGCCTCGCACACATGCGCCTGCACACATTCACACACAAACACACACACACTTGCTCCTCGACACACACACACACAAATACACATGCATACAAAGCACACATACATAAACGCATGCACACAGATACACGCACAGCCCATCTCTCTCTGCTACCTGATGTGAGGCAGAGAGAATATTCCAGAAACCAAACACAATGAATGTTCCTCTACTATTCATACAAAACAGAAAATCTCACTGCAACGGTCCTAATTCAGATTAAACCCGTGCGTGCATTTAAAAGCTGCTCTCGACACTCTTGAGAATCACATTTAAAGTGGGAGAGAATAAAATATTAGGGTAGAGGAGAAAAAGTTTATGGTATAGCTCCAGTGCTGGATAAATAACGTGTTTTAAGAGGCAGCGTTTGAAGGAGAAGAGCAGCTGTGATGATCTGTAGCGTTCCTGCTGACCTTCCTGCACCTTCATAATACAACACTCAGAGCGGCTCAGGGCTGATTCGCTTCAGCTGTACAAGGTTATTTCTTGGAAATTTGATGAGATTTTTAATTTCAAAGATGTTTTAAGCATTTGAACATTAATTCATGCAGTTACAGTTCCTTTCAATGTCACAGGAAGATTGAAATGAAGTCCTGTGAGGGAGTTTAAGTAGGAAGGGTTTTGACAATTTGTTATAAGTATGGCCAGGTTTCAAAAAGAGAAGTGGGTTGCCTTTGAACTCATAGCAATCCACTTGCCTGATTATTTTTCATCAATATTATATACTAAATAATATTATATACTGATTTTATATTAGATTTTAACTTGCCTTTAAGGTAATTTATAAATATGATGCAGCTTTCCATTTATATATTTGCTAATGCGGTTAATAGTAGAGTTAAAATACACCATAATTAGGTTTAAAGTAAGAAAATGGTTGTAAATCAGGCATGTGATCATGACACGATGAAATCCAATACATGTGAATTTAAACTTTCAAATTAACGTACTTCAATTTTGTGTGGTCAAAGAGTTAAAAAAAGTTAGTTGGACCTTTATAAGAGGTTCCTACTAGCTGCTACACATATCAGCACTTAAACTACTTATAAAATTAACCCCTTACTGGTCTCGGTTGTTCTATTGTTGCTGGAGTGCTACTCCTAATGCAGTTTTTATTAGTTGTAACTTGTAAAGTATTGAAAAGGCTGTCAATTATTTCTAGTTCTGCTACCTCTGCTATTGCTACTCATGCAAAGCACTGTATACTGGTTTGTTATTATACAGCCATTATATGCTGTATATTTCTAGAACTGCAGCCTCTGTTGGTAGGAACAAAAACACATCATGAATTCATTAGGATATCAGAAAAAACTGTATTCACTTGTGCTTCAGAGAAACTTGCACAGCCAATGCAAAAATCTCTGTATTACTGAGCTCATTTAATGCAGATCATGGGGGTGAGGAGTTGGGGGGTATGATAGGGCTGGTCTATAACAGGGCTATCTACTGATGTAGCCTGTATTATTTAATTTGACTGCATCGAAATATGACATAAAAATACTAAGACACTAAGAAAGACATACCTGTCCTATTATTCCACTAAATTTGTTGTAAAATATGATTCCTTCCTTCACAAGAAACTTTCCAGTTGTAGATAAGTATATATGTAGTGGACAACAATAAGAAATCTGTTGCAAGAAGGTAACATATCCTTCATGACTTCAAATGAATGTTGGAGATATCATATAGACAATTATATACATAAATATAATTGTATAATAATTTTAAATATAAAGAGTAAGTGGCTAAACAAGATGTAAAAAGTCAGAATGAACTGCAGACTGCTCCTGAGCTGGTTGCGTTCTCATCGCCGTCTGTTAGAGAGGTAAAAGTCTGCTGCGGTTTACTGTCATTATCCTCCAGACTTTTTAACTAACAGCCAACTGGACACAAACATCACAGTTCACTGCTTAATTTATCCCCAGTGTTTACCTTGCCAGACTCTGCCAGTGTCCTTGTATCATCTGCAATCCCCACAATGCCTTTTTTTTCCCAGGCTTTGTGCAATCGGCATCATCCCAATGACGATCAATAGCGCTTCAAAATTACAGCGCTGGACTGGGTGCTATCTCCAGTCCTGCTGATTATTGGACTTTGCATAGTGTTGAGTCGGTTTTTCTGGGCTCTGGTCTTACCAGCAGCCAGGTGTAACATGGGAATGGATATCTGTTTGAATAAAAGCCCAAAGCTTCTGGCAGCTCCAGTCCAAATCAATGTTCAGGCCAGGGCACCAGATACATTCGTTTCCCTTCAGAAAGGAGCCATTCTTTCTTATCTCTCAAGTTTTCCTGACTTCGATCCTCACACATACCCCCCCGCAAAAAAAAATCAGCTCGAAAAATGCGTAGAACCAGGAGTCTGACTCCTTCTTTCTTTTTTTTCTTTTTTTTAACAAGATTGTGGGAGGTAAGGGGGCTTGGGGGAAAGGTTGGAGAGGGGTGTTCCCTAATGAGCTTTAAAGAAAGGGTGCAGCCACGTTAAAATGAGAGGAAACAGACCTCCCACCAAAAATGAATACCAGAAAGATGCAAATGCACTCAGCAGTGAATTTATTATTCTGAATATGTTCGGAAACAAAAGGCTCTGGAAAACAGAGGGAGTGAAAGTGAACTGCTTCCCTCTGCTCTTCACTGCCTAAAAAATAATAATAAAAAAAATAACAGAGTGGAAAGGGAGAGGATGGGAGAGAGAGAGAGAGATGGAAAGGGAGGGGTATGAAAAAACAGGCAGAGAGAGGGGGAGAAAGAGAGAGAGAGAGGAAAAATCCTGGGCCCTGTTTCTTCTATTTTTTTAAGCAGTGGCATCCTGTGTTCTTGGATGTGTCGTTGCCATGGCAACTGTAACTTGGTGACCTCGTTATTTCTACCTAATCCCGCTCTGAAATTATGGTTGCTCCACCCTTTTGCCTGGCTGCCCTGATAACATAATCATTGCAAATGAGGCAGGGGAATGAAGAAGAAGAAGAAGAAGAAGAAGAAGTAGAAGAAGGAGGAGAAGAAGAAGAAGAAACATATATGGCAGAGCTTTTTTTCCTTCAAACCAGATCACCAATAGCTGTAATCACATACATTCACCAAAATACACGCACTGCTGCTCATAGTGTTCTGCAGTCCTTTTGCAACAGCTGTTGATGGGGTTGAGTAATTAAAATATGCACTTAGCAATAATCGGCATTGAGTGGTTGATAAACTGTATTGATTTCAGATCAGACAGGAGTTTATTACAGTGGAAACTGTGCCAAGTTAACAATAAAGCTGCCAGTTGCAAAGTTTGGAAATTCTCAAACTGAAGACCAGATGAAACTAAATCTACTGTACAACACACACGCACGCACACACAAACACACAGATACATGCACACAGCAGCATATAAACACCTGAATTATTGATTTCAGTGTTTGATTAGATTTACTTATTGGATGGGGCAGAAGAGGCACTCTGAAAAATTGATGGATTTTTAGAGATAAACATGCAAACTAATAAGAAATCCACAGTCATGCCTATTCAATAATTCACCAAATTTACATATTATTATTGGCATATCTCATTACTCCAGACCAAGACACACTTATATATTCCAAAATTTTATTAGTTGGGTATTCCGTTGCATAAATTAACATGAATAATGAAGCATGAGAGATACTTTAAAGTCATAATTCAAAGAAATTCCTCATTTAGGAACATAAGAGAAAAAGGCTTTGTGTGGTCAAATAGGCCACACCATCCTTAGTAACTGAATTGTTTAGAAGCACTTACTATAGCTCTGATTAAAAATATACTCACTCAATATAATTTGACATGTTTTTTGTTTACATGGAAATTCTACAACAGTATTCTTTAGCTAAAATACTTAAAATAAAACACTTTTATTCACCCCAAAATCTGAATTTTTAATTTGAGTTTCTTAATTCTACAATACTTTAATGTAATATTTTATAGGAGGCTATGACCAGTGTTGGGGAGTAACGGAATACATGTACCGCCGTTACGTATTTAAAATACAAAATATGAGTAACTGTATTCCGTTACAGTTACCGTTTAAAAAGGTGGTATTTAGAATACAGTTACATTGTTGAAATAAATGGATTACACGGCGGTACTTCCCTGTTTCATATTGTCGCGGGTCAGGACTGTTTGGGTTTTGTTTGACAGCTACGTTCTGCTTTTCCAGGCGGCAGCGTTACAGTTGCCATGGTTACAGGGTGACACCCCCGCTCTCTCTGCGACTGTGTGTTTCCTGGGTGAGAGAGTGCCTTGTTGTTGTTGTTGTTGTTATGCTAAGCTACTAGGCAGAATGCTATAGGCATAGCCCTAAAGAATGTAGCCTCATAGGCAGTGTAGTCCGTGCAGGGAGAATGGACTACCATACCCGTTATGTGTCTGTGAGCGAGGGAGGGAGAAAAAGGAGAGTGGAAAAGTACGAGCTGTCATCGAGCAGAAACGGGAGCTGGAAGCATGTAAATATAATAATAACCACTGCAG
Organism: Neolamprologus brichardi; assembly: GCF_056152115.1. Lineage (NCBI taxonomy): Eukaryota > Metazoa > Chordata > Actinopteri > Cichliformes > Cichlidae > Neolamprologus > Neolamprologus brichardi. Next base: position 5,841,887 of record NC_142105.1, on the reverse strand, counting down.
CCAAGAAGAGTGCCTGACGAGCCCAGTTGTAAGTAAGCTATTAAGACTCGACTGTACACTGTGTTCGTGTTTTCCTCCGAAAAAATAAGTTCTGTTGGAGCAGCCTTTCAACGCCTCTCTCTGTCTCTCGCCAGCAAACTTGACCCAGACAACAAAGTAAAGCTATTTTTCGGCTACGAGCCTGACACAGAACTGACGTATTAGCCAGAGGTCCCTTTACTATGGTTCGGAGCCGCGAACCTTCAGTAATAGTAATAAATCACATTCATGTAGTTGTAAACAGCATGATAATATATTAAGTAATCCAAAGTATTCAGAATACGTAACTCCCATTGAGTAACGTAACGGAATACGTTACAAAATACATTTTGGGGCATGTATTCTGTAATCTGTAGTGGAATACATTTTAAAAATAACTTTCCCAACACTGGGTATGACCTCATATGGGAGACCATATGCATATATGTTGGCTCCTTCATTGTTACATTTGGAGACATTCTGAGACAGACAACTTCATTTAGAGCTTTAAACATTTCATAATATCATCATCAATACATCAATAATTGACTTTGAATTAAGTTCAGCACCTAAACAACAATCACAGTTTCTCACATGGGCCATTGGGAAAATTAATTCCCCACCCCTGATCTACAGCGTTCTTTAACATAATAAAAAACAAGAACATTTAAATTATATAATTTGCTTATGCACCTTGGATTGTTATTCCATTATACAACACACCAACCATCTATTAACAATCAAAAACGCACCAGTAATTTGTGGTTGGTGTATTATTTTATTACCATAAGTCTGTCTAAGTTTTATTTTGAGTTAGTCTCATACATGCTATCTTGCTATCAAGATCTATTTTGCTTCATACACTATATTACCAACTGATGTATAATTAAATAGTCCCCTGCAAATGCATTTCCCTTTTCTGATTTAGCCTTCTAAGTATGAAGATAATAAGAATTATAATGTCAATGAGCAGGAACCTACTTATAACATTTAAGTTAGTTTTGTTATTCTAAATACATAGTTTAAATGTTTACATGTACACTGTATTGCCTCGCAACAAATATCAATACCAGAAATCCTATATAACTATATAACGTAGTCTTTTACATATCAGTATATGAGTTCTGGTAGATACAATGGTGTAGGTTAACCAAATATTCATGACTCCACAAATTCAATATATTTTTATTAATCTTTAATAAAGTTACATTGTAATGAAAAAAGTACAAGAATTTGTTATTATGTTTATATTATACATACATTCAAATTATTAAAGGGATTCTTCCTTAATAGCATTACAGGGATAATTCCGACTTTCTCTTTGACTTGTTAGATGTCACATGTAAATATGGTAAACAAACAAACAAAACAAAACTCAGTGGAACTATTATTTTCTAGTCTAAAGTTAAAATTGTCAATGTTTTTTTTCTGTGTTTTTTCCTTGATTTTCACAGTCATTGTTGCAGTGAAAAATAATAATCATGCCTGAATTGCAGGCTCAGAGTACATTGCAGCAGCTTGCATCACAGTCAGGTCATACACCACTAATTTTTTGTAGACTGTAACTGTGTGTTACATATCAGATGATGGCATTTTAACTAAATTTCATCCCCTCTCCTCGTTTGAGAAGATGGCAAATGAAAAAATATTTTGCCGTTGCAAATAAATAAAAGATTTTATTGTGTATATGTTGACATGTAATTATCTAGTCACATACAGTATAATGTTGACTCTAAATGACCGTACACTTAATCTTCCAATAAATGGAATTAGAGCCCAGCTCAAACTTTTTATATTTTGTAAGCAGTGTTGGGAAGGTTACTTTTAAAATGTATTCCACTACAGATTACAGAATACATGCCCCAAAATGTATTTTGTAACGTATTCCCTTACGTTACTCAATGGGAGTTACGTATTCTGAATACTTTGCATTACTTAATATATTATCATGCTTTTTACAACTACATGAATGTACTATTGCTGTGTGATTTATTACTATTACTGAAGGCTACTCGCCATACCAGTGCCAACTAGATTTTTAAATCTTAATATAAAATGAGTAACAGTAGGGTGGACATTAGATAAGGCTGCACTTTTTGCAGCGATCTCATATAGAAAACTATTCCGCACGTATATAAAACAGGTCTACGGCTCCGAACCGTAGTAAAGGGACCTCTGGCTAATACATTGGGGTCGTGTTCAGCACCACCTTTTTAAATTCCGTTACTCCCCAACGCTGTTTGTAAGTTTGATAACAATAATGATACAGACTGGTAATGTTTTAAAATATAGTTTGATATGTGTTTCTTTAACTCTGCAACTCTGACTATAAATTTAAAAAAGCTGCACCAGTAACTTTGGACCTCCAAAACATTATAAAAGCATTAGGAAATAAATCGCTACAAATAGTAACTGTAACACGCACATCTACTTTCTAGTGCTATTTATTTATATTGGCTAATGTTAACAGAAAGTACGTTATGGATAATGCTATATTTCCTTCTTTATCCACTTTTCTACTTACTAAAGCTCTGTTTAAAAATACACCCAATAAATTTGACATGTTTTGTATTTACATAGTAATGCTACAGCCTTTTTGAAAGTATTATATAACAACACTTAAAATATTAAGTCCCCCAAAATTCTGTATATAGTTTCAGACCTGTTAGTGCCATCATTGTTACTTTTTAAGCCACTTAAAGACAATTTTACAGATATTTTCAAGCTAATGATTTAGGCTAATGTTGCAAGAAATTAAAATCAATTACACCACTGGTTTGGGGCATTGGGAATTCATTAAAATGGGCTAATAATTGTAACTGTAAGAAGCACATCCACTCTCTTGTCCTTTTAGTTTATATAGCCTAATGTTAGCAGAAGTTACATTGTGGCTTAAGCTATATTGGTCAAAAACATCAGTCATTATCAGCTGATAATCTATAAATGAAACCATATTAGGTAGCTAAACAGGTTTATGATATTAAAACAAAGAGGGAGAAAATCTTTTTGCCTGAAACTGGTACCTTTAGCAGCGCTACTCATTTATTTACTTTATGTCCTATGCACCTATGAATATTTAAAAATTACCTTTAATGGAGCTCCCATTTTAGAATGAATGAGACGAACACTTAAAACCTTAGCTATAGTGTTCTTCCATAATCAAACTAACAAATCAGCTCACTAGTTAAAGACAGCAGCAACGACAGCTAACAACTGTAAACCTGTGGTTCAAAAGGTTATAAGAAGTAATTTAGTGTTTCCTTGAAACTAAGACATCAATTTAACAAAAAATCCTTGCATCAAATTCAAAATGATCTGATATTTTTCAACAAATAATAAAATGTCTTACTGATATGTTATGTTTTCGATGTTCTATTCTTATTCTTTTTTTTCCCTTTATTTTATTTTTTACATTTTACATTTTACACAACAACCTAGCGCTTTTTGAATTGGGATTACAACTTTTTAAGGTCAGTCTGTAACATTTCCAATTAAAAAAAACCCCTAAAAAAACACAAAAAGGTCATTAAGGGATGGCGGCTGGTGGGAGCGGGGCTTAAGCAATTCTCAGTATGATTTTAATTGAATATTAAAAATATTACTTGAAAATGTTTGTATTGTAATCATGATTGGTCATAGCTAAAATTGAGACATCTTAAAATTGAGTTACAGCTAGAGGTGTAGTTTATTGTTCAGTAATTACTTGAAAATGTCACAGTTTCACACTGCAGATGTGTAATTATTTTGTCAACAAAGGTCTCACATTAGCTGTCACTTTTAAAAGGCACGCTTATTTGTTGTAAATCTGAGTAGGTGTCAGTGTTTTTAAATTTTAGAATTTAGAAAGACTTTACTTATATTAAGAAGAAAAGCCACATGCGGGAGACTTGGATATTTCTTGGCTGCTCACCTTCTAACAATCCCCCCCACCCCACTTCCATCCAAGATGTAAATGAGAAACAGATGTTCAGGAGGTTGGGGGGCATTGAGGAGAATGTGCTTTTATGAAGACCTTAGGCTTAGAAGAACCAGAAAATCCCAAACTTGGATCATTTTGGGCTGGCTTCTTTGCACTAGACGCCATCCAGGGAAGTCAATGGAGATTGAAACGGGTAAACTAACAGACAGGCATATGGACAGATGTGTACAGTAGACAGAGAGGGAAGTGTGCACATAATCCACCCTGAGAGAGAGGATCGCTCAACTCCCAAGAGGCTTATCTTGGTCAGATCCTGTTGCTTGTATGGAAAATGGGATTTCGGTCACATCGTTCGTCCAGTGTTTTAGTGCCACCTCCACCCCACCCCCCTCACTCATACTGACACACACACGCACCCTCCCACCCCCAATGACCTGGATTTGACTGGCTGCTGCCTGCAGTATCCGCCCACATTGACTTCGATGGGCCTACAGTGCTTACTGTTGGATGCTGTAACTGACAGGGAAATGGGTCTTTCACTTATATTGTTTTGTAACTTTTTTTTTTGTAACCGGATGACCAAAATAATTAGTAGCAGCTTTTGTAAAATAGAACCTGCAAGTTGGAGTACCTCAAATCACCTAAGAAGTAATGGCAATCACAATGGTAACAGGTAATTTAGTAGTAATAACACCATAGGCTAACAGTATGATGACAGTAATATTATGTGAGCTTCAGCTAAGTTGTACCAACAGCTGGTAGCAGTACCAGTGGAGAAGCCAAACCAGTTTGAAAGTTGAGGCCAGGTAGATACTATTACTTAGGGTAGGTATGGCATGAACCTGTGGCAAAGATGTTTTTAATAAATAACAAAAAACAAAGTTTAACTAGAAAAATTGGAGGCAGCATAGTAACATGGTGGTTAGAGCACAGTAACCTCTGCAAGATGGTCCTGTGTTCAAACCCACTTGTCTTTGTATGCGGACTTTGCATGTTTTCCCTGTGTCTCTAAGTACTCCAGCTTCCTTAAGCAGTCTGAAAACATCCATGTTATTTAATTGGTTATTCTGAAATTGGCTGCAGGTATGAATGTAGCATGAATGGTTGTATGTCTCTCTGTGTTAGTCTTGCGCACCCCGCCTCTTGACCAGTGACAGCTGGAATAGGCTTCAGCCCAACCATGAGCCTGAACTGGATAAGCAAAAAAAAAGGAAAAGGATGGCTAGAAAAAAATTGCAGTTGCTGGATGTAACCCCAGTTCAATGAGTAATGATGATAGGGTTTCATGGCAGTGAGAATTGTGGCCACCACTTGGATCTGCTCTGAGTATTGTTCATAGGAAAAATAGTATGAGCTAATAAGAACTGATCTGATGTGTTGCAAACACGTCCTGTCATTTTGTTGTGTCTCATGCTCCTTATCACTAGAATGGGTTTGCTGGGAAATTTAGTGAATTCATTTTCTTATATGTCGTCTATAAACATGTATGCAGTTTTGCAGCTGCTTTGCAAATGTATAATAGGTTAAGTTTAGATTATTACATCAAAGTAGTTTGTAACTTTCCTTCACGTCCAACCAGTCGTGCCAGATGGCTGCCTTTCCCAGAGCCTGGTTCTGCTGGAAATTTCCCTTCCCAGTGTTGCCTAGTGCTTGGGATCATCTGATTGTTTGGGATTTTCTCTCTAATACTGTGGGGTCTTTACCTTACAGTACGAAGCACCCTGAGGCGGCTGCTGTTGTTCATTTGGCAGTACATAATTAAAACTGAATTGAATTGAATACATTTAGACGATTTCGATGCCAAACTTATTTAAACTTTCAATTATTATATAGATCTGTTCTGATCCCAAATCACAAAAATAGTTTTTATTGAAAGTCGAAATCTTATTAATAATGGTCTCAACAGCAGTACCCAAGTGGTTTTAGCTATTACCTACCCATACCTGACATTGAGTGTATGCATAATTTTGCAGATAATGGTTTCAGCACTAAAATCATATAATGTTTTTTTCTATTTGGCACATCTGTATTATTTTATTATTGAACATAAGCATAAATGACTTCTTTAACTTGGATTGTGTCTGTGGTAGGATGGAAGGATTACTTGTTGAACTCAGGAAAAATTCTTTTAAACTGCCATTTAACTCTTTGTACACATGTATCATTTCCCATAGGATCATGTCACAGTTTTTCATGTAGTGCTCTAAATACCTGTGGTGATCCTTTTTTCTTTTTTTTTTTGGAAAACAAATGCTCCACTTGCTTTCTAACAGTGTCAGAGCTATTAGGAACAAGAACCTATCAGGTATTCCTGGTCCTAGAAGTGACAGCTGTGATTAGATGGATCATATGTGATGCCAGGCCTCTTTAGCTTCACCCCATCATTGCTGCAGGCCTAATAATGAGGTTATTGCCTGTAATGGTAGCCTGCCTTTGTCCCCTCTGTTTGTTATCACTTTAGCTGTGTCTGGCCAGGGGCATTTACATTTTGGGTGTTATCCAAAGACACTCCAACAAAGTGCAACAGTACAAGAAACCTCCATTACTAGATTATCAACAATGCAAGCAACCAACAACTCAGAATACAGAAGGTCCCAGCATCAGTAGCTCAAATGTGTGACAAAGGAAACCTTGTTTGGCAATAACAGCTGCAGAAGAAAACAGAGAGCTGGTGTTAGCTCAGATACCCCGAGGCCCTGATTCCCAGACTCTGGACCTGCTCGTCCTTCATCTCCCCGAGTAACACATGGGGTCAAAGTGTTAGAGGGGAGGGGATGTGTGTGCTAGAGAACATATGTACCAAATGGTTCATTCATTCACGGGTTTGACCTTTTCTTTCTTTTTTTTATTAATTATGTGTCAGTTTTAATTAAGAGTGCAGGGTGACATATTCATGTTGTCTGATTTACTGGCAATAATAAAAATAAAACTATTTAAATTAGATGCATATATAATAGATAATTAGTGTGGGGCTGATGTTTAGTATGAATATTGTCAAAACAACCAATAACAACCACTGACGGTAACTCAACACCCACCACTGATGGTGGTCATGAAAGCAAGCAGAGAAGGCAGAATAGGCAGCGCAGGCAATAAATGCTTAAAAATGCTTGAAAATGTCACGAGGTAATATGAATTCAAATGTAACTAAACGCTACTGAAAAAGCAACTCAGTCTTATAGAAATATAACTAAGTATAGAAATATAATAAAGTTTAGGCCATATAGTATCCAGTTTTTAAACAATTAACCAATAATCAGATCTTTCCTTTTTTTTCTATTGTTGTACAACGATGTACAAACTGTAACGCCATCTGAGTAAAAGTCATTGTTTTTGGATATATGATGTATATATGTGTATATATATATATATATATATATATATATATATATATATATATATATATATATATAGTGTACTCTCAGTGGCAAGGGAACAATAAGAGAACAGCACCACCAAGGCTGGAGACGGAGCAATACTGGAAGAGCATATGGGAGAAGGACGCAACCCATAACGGCAATGCTCAGTTGCTAGTGGATCTGAGGGCAGACCATAGCAACCTCCCTGAACAGGGTCCTGTAACCATCACGGTGGCAAGGGTCTCTAGTATGAAGAGTTGGACAGCACCAGGCCCCGACATGGTTCACGCCTACTGGCTGAAGAAGCTGACTGCACTCCACGAGCATCTGGCAGCACAAATGAACCAGCTGCTAGTTGACGAGAGACACCCGGAATGGCTAACCAAAGGCCGGACAGTCCTGATCCCCAAGGACCCCAAGGAGGGACCGGTCCCATCCACCTACCGACCAATAACCTGCCTCAGTACTACATGGAAGCTCCTGTCAGGCATCATATCGGCTAAGATGAACAGGCACATGGGTCAATACATGAGCGGGGCACAGAAAGGGATTGGCAAGAATACCAGAGGTGCAAAACACCAGCTACTGGTAGACAGAACAGTCAGCCGAGACTGCAAGACCAGGCTGACCAACTTGTGCACTGCCTGGATTGATTACAAGAAGGCCAATGACTCATTGCCCCACAGCTGGATACTGGAATGCCTAGAATTGTACAAGATCAACGGGACCCTAAGAGCCTTCATCAGGAACTCAATGGGGATGTGGCGGACAACACTAGAGGCCAACTCCAAGCCCATAACACAAGTCACCATCAAGTGCGGGATCTACCAAGGAGATGCTCTGTCCCCACTGCTGTTCTGCATAGGGCTGAACCCCCTCAGTGAGATCATTAACAAGACTGGCTACGGATACCGACTACGGAACGGAGCAGTTGTCAGCCACCTCCTGTACATGGATGACATCAAGCTGTATGCCAAGAGTGAATGAGACATCGGTTCACTGATCCACACTACCAGGATATACAGCAATGACATCGGAATGTCATTCGGGCTGGAGAAGTGTAGTCGGATGATAACAAAGAGAGGGAAGGTAGTCAGAACTGAGGGGATCAAGCTACCAGAAGGCAACATTGCAGACATAGAGGACAGTTACAAGTACCTGGGGATCCCGCAGGTGAATGGGAACCATGAAGAGGCTGCTAGGAAAGCTGCAACCACCAAGTACCTGCAGAGGGTCAGGCAAGTCCTGAGGAGTCAGCTGAACAGTAAGAACAAGATCCGGGCTATCAACACCTACGCCCTGCCCGTGATCAGGTACCCAGCTGGTATAATAAGTTGGCCAAAGGAGGAGATAGAAGCCACTGACATAAAGACAAGAAAGCTCCTCACCATGCATGGAGGGTTTCAGCCCAAGTCCAGCACCCTGAGGCTGTACGCTAAGCGGAAGGAAGGGGACCGGGGACTGGTGAGTGTCGGCACCTTAGTCCAGGATGAGACAACGAACATCCAAGAATACATTGGGAAGATGGCCCCAACTGACCGAGTGCTCAGTGAATACCTCAGGCAGCAGAAACCCAAGAAAGAGGAGGGAGATGAGGAACCATCATGGAAGGACAGGCCCCTGCATGGTATATACCACCGGCAGATAGAGGAGGTGGCTGATATCCAGAAATCCTACCAGTGGCTGGACAAGGCTGGACTGAAAGACAGCACAGAGGCACTAATCATGGCAGCACAAGAACAAGCTCTGAGTACAAGATCCATAGAGGCTGGGGTCTATCACACCAGGCAAGACCCCAGATGCAGGCTGTGTAAAGATGCCCATGAGACAATCCAGCACATAACAGCAGGGTGCAAGATGCTAGCAGGCAGGGCATACATGGAACGCCATAAACAAGTGGCCGGCATAGTGTACAGAAACATCTGTGCCGAATATGGCCTGGAAGTTCCAAGGTCAAAATGGGAGACGCCCCCAAGGGTGGTGGAGAAAATGACCGAGCTAAGATCCTGTGGGACTTCCAGATACAGATGGACAAAATGGTGGTGGCTAACCAACCCGACATAGTGGTGGTAGACAAACAGAAGAAGACGGCCGTAGTGATGGATGTAGCGGTTCCGAATGACAGCAACATCAGGAAGAAGGAACACGAGAAGCTGGAGAAATACCAAGGGCTCAGAGAAGAGCTCGAGAGGATGTGGAGGGTGAAGGTAACGGTGGTCCCCGTGGTAATCGGAGCACTAGGTGCAGTGACTCCCAAGCTAGGTGAGTGGCTCCAGCAGATCCCAGGAACAACATCGGAGATCTCTGTCCAGAAGAGCGCAGTCCTAGGAACAGCTAAGATACTGCGCAGGACCCTCAAGCTCCCAGGCCTCTGGTAGAAGACCCGAGCTTGAAGGATAAACCACCCGCAGGGACGAGCTGGGTGTTTTTTATATATAGGAAATAGTCCACACTTTATTAGGTACACCAGCTTACAACCACATGTAAGCAACTCAGTGCATTTAGACACGTAGATACAGTCATGAGGACCTGCTAAAGTTCAAACTAAGCATCAAAGAAGAAGGGTAATTTGAGGCATGTTCTTGGTCTCCAAAAAATCCAGCCAGCAGTTCTCTGGTTGGAAATGCCTTGTTGACGGGGTATGAGAACAAAGGCTAGACTGCTTTTAGCTGATAGGAAGGCAACAGTAATTTAAATAGCCACTCATTACAACCAAGGTGTGCAGAAGAGCACCTCTGAGTGCACAACTAGCCAAACCTTAAAGTGGATTGGCTACAGCAGTAGAACGCCATATCAGGTACCACTCCTGTCAGCTTGGACAGTAAAATGTGGTCAGAGAGGCTCACCAAAATTGCACAAAAGAAGATGGAAAAATGTTGCCAGGTCTGACGAGACTTGTTTCTGCTGTGACATTTGGATGATAAGGTCTGAATTTGCTGTAAATAACATGAAAGCACAGGCCAATTCAGCACCAGTGGTGCTGGCTGGTGGGGGAGTTTTTTTTTTTTAGCCCAACTGAGCATTGTTTAGAAGCCAAAGACTACCTGAGGGTTGTTGCTGAACATGCCCACCCATTTATGACCAGCAACATAAATATACTGAGCGTCTGATGCCAGTTACCAGCAGGATAATGCATCATGTCACAAAGCCCAAATAATCCCAAAGTGGTTTCTTGAATGTAACAGTGAGTTCACTGTACTTAAATGATCTCCAGTCCAACCTCCAATCCAACAGAGAACCTTTGGGATGTGGTGAAATGGGAGATTCAGTTCATGGATGTGCAGTCAAAAAAACCTGCAGCAACGCTGTGATGCGATCATATCAGTATGAACCAAAATCCCCAAATAATACTTCTAGTACCTTGTAGAATCTATGACATGAATATTAAAGTCAGTTCTTGAAGAATTAAAGGAGGGTCCACCCTGGTACTACCAAGGTATAGGCTATCTAATAAAATGAGCAGTAAGTATACTTAAGCTGAACACTGCATACTGAATAAATTTTAGCTTAGAAAATAGTTTCAAGATTATATAAAACTTGCTTTGTTAATATGACACCCACGGAGATGAATTGTAAAAAGGAGAAGAAAAGCAGCAGGTTGGTGTGTATGTAGGAGCTAGATAACAGCAACATGTGTGAACAGAAAACCATAAAACAGCAAAACTAAGACAACAAGTAATGGCGTGTAGCGTATGTACAGATTTAGCAGCAGGTTTTACTTTCCTCGGTCCCATATGTCTCCAAAAATATCGCCAGATCATTCTGCTCTTGTAAATACAGATTTCCTGACATACAGTAGCCCTCCGAAAAGAAAGTTGGATACATTTTGTCAAATACTGTCAGGAAATATTCAGAGACAGAAAACAGTAGTATAATATGAAGTAGAGGTTTGACAGAAAGTATGTGCAAAGCAAGCCATCCCTGTCAGCCTGTCATTCCTACGAAAGTGACATCGCTGACAGGCCAGGAAAACATGTTCCCACATAACTTCAGAGTAATCACAAATCAAAGCTTCTGTTGTTCCTGTCTGTGTGTTTGTTTGTGTGCGCGCGCGTGTGTGATTACTTCTGCTTTTATGTTGAGTAATTCAGAGATTTCATTATTGTGTGCATTGAAAGAATATCTGGAGCAGGTCTTCATTCAGCCTATCATTTATTCATTGACATGGATTTTTCAAGCAGTGGCTCACCTCTCACTGAGCAGGTGTTGAGTACCATCTCGAGCTGCCTTGATCTTAAAAGACAGAGGACCTGATGTTGAAAAATAAATTCTCTATCCACGTCGACCCTGTGCTGTGAGTTACTGGCTTGAGGGGCATTTAATTAAATCAAAAACTTATCACTCACGTTTTAATTATTCTGCCATACATCTCAGGTTCACTTATGACTTAGTGCCATCTAGAGGCTAAGTTGGGTGAAACTATAACACTGATTTTAGAAGAGCGAGCAGCATTAGTCTTCAGTACGTACTGCACAGCTTTTTAAGACTGAATATATTGGATAATTGTAAATTTCTTTATGCAGTAACACAAAAAGACTGACAGCTTAAAAACCAAGTGAAGAGTATTGAGAGAAAACACTGACTCATTCTACTTAAAAAAAATATGGCCAAGTATGATAAGATGCATTTGTGGGAATATTTATTGGGGTAATTAAATGTTGGAGTGGGAAAGCCATGCCAGAAACATACCATTATATCACTGCATTTAAGTTTTCTGCCATTTTTTTCCTTATTCTGTACTCATTTTATTAACCTTAGTGCAGTTTCATCTTACTCTGATTTTTAAAGACTGGTCTTTGCATATGCAGTATGCACAGTGTCCTGAACTGCCACAACATCAAAACCAGGTGAAGCGAAAACTGCTGCAAATCCCAGTTCTCCTGGGAATCACTGTGTCTTGGCATTCATGTGGATGCTCCTTTAACGCTCACCCTAACTGCAGACCAAGCAGATCCCTGATCTCCCAGCCAGTAGCCCCCACCCCCTCCCACGAATAGGACAATATGGCCATCTACACTGCAAAAACTGCCCTGGAATGGCTTAAGGACCAGCCCTAGGCTTTGACCTGGCCTCCAGACTCCCAAGATCCCAATCCAATCAAGCATCCACGGGATGTGGAAGAACAAGCCCGATGTATGGATGCCTCGACCCCATAAACCCAAAGGACTCAAATGTGAGCCAATGACACCACTAGGACATCCCCAGAGGTTCTGTGTCCCACTGTGGTGGCTCAGATCTGTGCACGAGAGAGACCTACTCAGCAGTGGGCACGTGGTTGTAATAATGTGGCTGATTGGCATATGAATACCTTTGTTGAAAATGTGGGGGGAAAAACAAACAAACAAACAAATAAATAAGAAATAACAACATAAAAACAAGCATACAAAAACCCCATATAAATGTCTTGTGACATATATGTGAATACTCACAAATTTCATATATGTCTATATGATATATTATTATGCTAGTCATTATTATTACTGCATTGTCAGTGAAATGTAGCAGTAGTAGCACAAATACATCTAAACAATACTTCTTTCCAGTACCTGCGAGACAGACATTTTGGTGTGGTTCTACTTTGTAGTGTTCTCTTTACAATAGCATGTATTTTATTAAAGATGACTCTCATATAATGGGTTAATGCAGGTATACTGTATACAGGATAAAAACATGAATCAGACTCTTAATAACATTGCCATCAGACCTCTAGATCCTCCCTGATCCTGTCTCTGAACTGTTTCTGTCTGATCCCATTTCTAGTTTGTTGGTTTAGATCCTCAGTTAAAGAAAACATCCCCGGACTGCTGAGAACAGGCGGTCAGGAAGCTGCGAGGCGGTTTCCTGGTTTTTGGGTGACTTATTCTCACGCAACACATGTGGCGGCTGGTCCTTGTGAGGCAGAGGGGTCCTCCCCTGCAGGTCAGGTTACCCAGAGCAGCCAAGGACTAACCACTACCATCTGGCCTTACCTTCCATGTTCACTGCCGCTCCAGCTCTCAATGGCTTCCACATGGCGCCCCGTCATCTCAGACATAACCTCTACAACAAGCAAACACACAGAAATACACATTTATATAACCAGTGCACATAAAAACACACAAACCCAGGCACATATGGTACAGTGACATGTAAACACACAAACACATAAAAAAAACCCAGTGCCTTACAGAAAGTAGAAGCAACACTTTTACATTTTTATGTAAAAATACACTAATAAGTTGACAATAAAGACAAATATGCATGAATTTAGCCTTATAAATCCATGCATACACTATGCAAACACGCATATGCACACACTACACCGTGTGCAATTCTTTGGCATGTATCCAAAAACTGCGTACACAGACATGTTATGTCACATGCACTACCCACAGACACACGCAGACATGTGCACATAACCCACATACAGTACACGTAGGTGTGCACGCTCGCACAGGCACAAAAACGCTCAGATAGGCTCACACGACTGCAGGGGTTTGGGGGAGGGGGATGGGTAGTGAGGGGCTTTAATCAGGAAATTCACCTCGAGGGGTTTCATCTAAGCAGGACTGGACGCTGCTCTTCTCCCTGCCTCAACACAATGAATTGAATCACCGAGACAGCCAGTGCTTGAAAGCCTCAATCCGCTGTCAATAACGCTAATGCTATCACAGGTTTTCTGTGAGCACTGTAATCTATTATATGGTTTCATATGCAGCATGTGGACCTGAATTCAGCCGCATATGAGACAGACACAACCATTATTCCCTGTTTGAATGAATCAACGCATGCAGTCATTTAGACTTTTTAGAGGCACTTTGTTGGAATTAAAAGATTCTACATTAGATTTAATGAAAAGCAAGTTTTAATTCACACACACGAACTATAAACACTCAAAAATTCGGCCAAGTATTGACAATCATGTGTTTTAACTGGTAATAAATTGTGTGTCTGTTTGGATCACATAATAGAACAAAGTAATAAACTTTACAAATGAAACCAGTAAGTATTTAATTCTTGTAGTACTAATAAATCCACAATGCTATGTAATAATAGTGCTTATTTATTTCTTTATTTTGAGACACAGACATAACATTATGTTAAAATGATCTAATCCAAATGAACTGAATATTTCTCTTTGTAATTAAAATAAAATCAGTCACTAATTTCACTCGCTGATTCGACAAATTATGCCCACTTTCCTTTCATTCCACGCCAAACTTCCTGATATCAAAGCTTGCTTCACACGTTCTGCTTACGTAGCATGATTTTTGTTTGTGATCGTTAAAACGTCAGTGTTTTTGTAATACACTTTAGGAAACTCTTCAGCCGACACATTTCTTTTTGACCATTTAGTTGGTAGTTTGGTTTCTGGATTTTTTTTTCTTCATCCGTTCAAATACGCAGGTTGTCTCTGCTCATGTTACAAATACCGGTTCTATATTAGTCATGGCGATTAAAGCTTTTTCAGTGTTCAGTTTCCATACTACACACTACAGCCTTTGTGGTCTCAAGAAACTGCACCTGGTTTCCTCCCGGTGAACAGAAACTCTCCCTCTTTTAATATCACATAAGTATAGCATTAAGCACGGTGGACAGTGAGTGGTAATAGAGACATTCATAATTAAGGAGGAAAAATACTGCCTTTGAGTACTTAGGCAGCTGATTTTATGGCTGTCTGTGGACTTCATTTGTCAGTGAATTATTTTCACAACAATGCATATGCCGTCACAAAACTTAGCAGGTGTAAAGTTGAGGTCAAAATGAAGGTTGGGTTCGAAGATGGGCGCGTGAGGCTGGTGTGATCCTATTGCGTGATGATATCTACAGTTATATTAACCCAGAATAACTGCCATTGATGTTTAAAAACTTGATTTGCGACAGAAGGATACGGGCAAGAGTGAAAAGGAAGGCTTATAAGATGGTAGCGAGACCAGCTTTGATGTATGATTTAGAAACTGTGGCACTGACAGGAGAGAAAAGACAGGAGGCTGAACTGAAGATGTTTTTAATTGGCAGTGATTGGGAGGGACAGGATTAGAAATTAGTGTATTAGAGAACAGCTGAGGTTTAGAGTTTTGGAGAGAAAGCTAGAGAGGCGAAGCTGGGATGGTTTGGATGGGTGCAGAGGGATAGTGGTTATGTTGGGACAAAGGCTGATGAATATTGAGCTGCCAGGCGGCAAGAAAAGAAGACCACAAAGAAGATTCATAGATGTAGTGAAGAATGATACGAAGAGGGTTGGCTTGACAGATAAGGTCGCGAGGGACAGGGTAACATGGAGGCAGATGATCTGCCGTGGCAACCCCTAAAGCAGAAGCAACAGAAGAAGATGATGATATAGTGCATTCTTCTACAACATCGAAACCATCTTCCTAATGTCATGTAGGTCCCTCACGTGCTGCAGATTAGGGGTGTTCAGGGACGCTCAGTCTGACTGGGCTCTGAGGAGTTTGGAAACTGGATCAATGCCTTGGGCTCTTTGTTTTCCTGAGCAGCTTTTAGCCTGCTGGGAGAGGTCGCTGCTGTTGCCATGAAGAGGTGCGCTGGGTTCCCAACAATAGGTCAAAGTATCACCCACATGAATGTGAGGATCAAAGATTTGCCAGCGCAACACTGGATTGTAATGGCACATTATTTACTTCACCTGTCAGTTGAATTGTTGTATACTGATAGTAAAAAGTGATGGAAGATGCATATTTCCATTTCACTACGTTGCTTTGCCCCATTCCACTGTATGGTCGTGCTGACCTTATTAGAATTTGTTTGCCGTTTATGTGAACAAGACCTTTCTTAAATCACATTGGTCAACCTACATTTACACGCGCTATCAGATCGGATGTGAAAAGCGTGCCGCCGCAGCTTAGAGGAAGAGCACCGCGGATAAATTCGCTTTAGAGCACCGCGGCACCTGTGACATACAAATAATTTGCTTCTCAGAGGTTTACACTGCGCAAAACAATAGCACCTGTAGCGCTGGGTGACAACTTATCTGCCCCAGCTGAAACAGGAACAACATGCTCTGTCTCAGCGGTAATCTTTGATCAGCTGAAACGCTTTCTGTGATAAACATTGACTCGATCCCCATGGGCAATCACTCTATAGTACTGGCATCATGGGAGGTAATGTATGCATAGACGTGTTGAATTTGCCTTGGGCCCCTCGCACAAACACTCACACACACGCACGGACACACACCGTGCACAGTGAGATGAATTGCTACGCCACCTAGAATAAATACATATCAGCTACAGTGAGCTGGGGCGCTTTGCTCTTTCCTATTAATCCTCAGCATGGTGATTTATTGCAGGGTGCTTGTCAACAGCCATATAGTCCCCTGGAACTGTGGCCATCCGGGAGAAATAGTAGAGTTTAAGACTAAGGCCCAGCAGCTGCCCCGTAGTCTATTTATGTGCATTCTGGTCCACGCTGAGGGTGAATATATGGGTTGGTTGAACAACAACATTTTGCGCTAAGAGGAATGGGGCTGTAAAATAATCTATTTGCCATAATCCAAGTTTTAAATTGATGCCTTCCCAGATGTCACTGTTGTAGAGATTTGCATTTGCCAAGGTGAAAGGCCTGGATGCTCAGAAATCAGTTGTGCGCAGGAGAGTGAATGCTAAAGGGTCCTTCTGTAAGTTATTTTTATACTGTGTATGCATGGCACTGCATATTCAGCTCTGGGTGTTAACTCATCCGTTTGATTAATAGGACTTCCTCTGAAAAACACAGAGTGGCAGTAAAGCAGTGGGACTCTTTATTTAACAGCACCATCTAGTGGGCATCTCTGTGGCAAATAATTCATAATTCAAATGACAAATGAGAAATCGAAAACTGCGAATTGATCCCGACACTAAAGACTTGATCAGACTTTATACATTGATCAATTTTATGTTCACTTATTTATTTGAAGACAAGAGTCCTGCATGTAAAAGGAGAGCAAGAATTGTCCTCATATAACCATGAGATTTGATTTCTGCCTTAGAATTTTAGTGAACAGGGTAGTGAAGGACTTATACCCCTGCTATATGAATAATAATATGAAGGAATCCACCTTGGAAGTTTGTACAGTGCAAATTTATTAGACCACATGTCCCAGTGTAATGTTTACGACACAGTTGCTCTAAGTTAAAAGCACTGGAAATAAAGTCAGTTTTTCTGTTTCTGTAGTTGTTACTCCACCAATACGCAAAAGCTCTTTAATGGAAATCACACTTTTTCATGTTAAAATATAATTGGTGTTATCAGTCATTATCACAAGCGCCTTGAGGCGACTGTTGTTGTGGCACTGTATAAATAAAATTGAATTGAATCAATGAATTTACTTTTCTAAAAAGGCAAAAAACAATAAAGACGATTAGTTTTTGATTAATTTCCAAATTGCAGTTATTTTCTTACTTCCTGAAAAGAAAAATTAATTTTAGGGGTTGATTGTTAACCTTGATTAATTTTTGTTCAGTGTGCTGGCTCAAATTTGAAATGAATAAAGTTTGTGGTTTATGACATAATGCATATTAATATGACTTAGTTTTAAACAAGTTTTTGGCAGATTTCTACAATATTTGTTTTTGTTACATTTTAATACATTTGTTAACCTCTGTGTTTGCACACCTCAAAGAAGGCCCGATACATGCTCAATCACTAAAATAAAGGCTTTTTGGTACTTTTCTAAACCTACCACAAAAGCCTTGCATAGATTCATTTAGTGGAAGGTTTTTGGGCATACATGAGTGTCAGTGGTTTGAGGGACACCAATAACTCTCCTGTTATTTTCTTCTTCTTCTTTTTTTTTTAAGAAGTTCCCCACTAATTAAAAGCCAAACAATTTATTTTAGACTTTTATCACTAAGGAGTTTCCCAAATCTGTGAAGAATGGTGTATAGCTTACCTTATCTTACCAAATGTCACTTAAAAAAAATAATCCACAGCTACTTGAGGGAAAGAAATCAAGTAAATTATTTTTTTACTTTAACTTGTCTCTTTTCTGCCAAACACGTTACACTCAAATATGACTTTAGGGCAGGATGTGAAAGTCTATATATCTGTAACTGATAAGACAAAGAACCAGACAAACTACTGTGAAACTACTCGAGTGGGCCTCACATCTGAAAATACAGTATCAACTGTAATTATTGCAACATGAGCTTTATTATTTGTGTCTCACTAGATTTTCTTTTAAAACAAATCTAATTTTACAAACACCAAAGCATCTTAAACTTCAACTGCTGTTTTCAAACAGGATGACAATTTTCTTTGGATTGATTTAATGTGAATATTGACACAGTTACAACACATGACTCAGAAAACCCACAACAGGAACAGAGCACTTTTTCATACTGCAGGCGGCAAGGACACTTTGACTTGATAGCTACATACAAAAAACAAATAAGGCCACTCCACTTTAAAGCGTTATTGTCCGTTTGAGAGAAGACAGCGGCTTTCTTCGACTGAGTTTCCGCAGTGGTAGCGGACCTAAACAGTGGAAACTAAAAAGGTCTACGGATCTCACACATTTCACTGGTCACTGTCACGTGTTACATTTTAGAGGGAACTGCTATGGCTAATGTAGGTGATTATGAGGTTTCCAATGTGCTTTTCAGAAAAATGAACTTTAAAATGTGGTAAAAAAATAAAAATAAAAAAAAAAAATCACAGGGTAGATAAGCCACTGCTCATTGATTTTCAGCAATTACCCGTATTAAAAATGTTTTGACAATGAAAAGGAAGGACATCACTTTAGTTTGAGTTTAAAGCTACATTAGTATATTTTATTACCTCTTGTTTGCATCTGATGAAATAAGCCTAAAATATTTATAACACCGTTTACTCTGAATGTTCAGTTACCACAATTTCACATCACTGTTCAGTGAAATTAAATCAAATATGCTAGGTAAGCCTTGATGGTCCATCCGTGAAGAATATTTCAGTTACTAGAGATTGAAGACAGTTTGATTGGCTGTTACAGTCAGATAGTTACAATGATTGACAGCTAGATGGCGCTGTGAGGCTGTATTTGCAAAAAAAGCCCCCCTCCTCCAAAACAAACCCATCTGGTCATCTCTGCTCCACCTACCCATTTTATTTAGCTCCTCTCCGTCTCCAGCTCTGTTCTTCACCTCTACACCTCATCACTCCTTCCATCTCTCTCTCACCCTCCTCTCCTCAAGCCTCTGTATCCGTTTCCATCCATCTTTATCGCTTCCTCCCCACTAACCCCCACCCCCACAGCTGCTCTGTCCTCTACTGAGCAGCAACAGCCTGGGTTTCGCCTCCGGAGGTCACCAGCTCCATGAGGCTTCCTGAAGATGGTCGGTTCACCCCGGTGGCCCAGCTGAAGAACATTCTGAGGAGGGAAAAAAAAAAGGGGGGGGGGGGGGGACTTTTTGAGTAGTTGAATAAAATCTTATATATATATATATATATATATATATATATATATATATATATTATATGTGTACAATGTGCTGAACCTTTTGGTTCTTAGTAAGTGTGTTTGCTTTTTCCAGTTCATTTGTTGGAGTCAAGGAGGCAGAGATGTGTCTGGAAGATGAGCCACACCTCAATCATATTTCCCTGATTGTTTTATAAGATGCTGGCAGCGTCAGTTCTCTCTTGCTTTCCCTCTGGTGGGCTGGTTTTATTCCCTGGGTGACATCCTGCTCTATGACTGCAAATTCACAGCCTAAAAATGGTACCGTTAACTGCAGTTAAATACAACGCAATGGTCACGGAGTTAGTTTCTCACTCAGATCTGCCCCTCGCTCAATACATGTGCATCTTATGTTGAAAACAGTCAGCTTAGAGCTTCATTACAGGATGTCGCTGATCAGTGGTCGATGTCAAAGCTATATTTTTCTTTAATATACTGTCTGTAGTTGTAACCTTATTCTTTACATACATTTACAACTCTTTCCGTTCATCCCCCGTTACACACCAAATAACTGATCAGCATATCTAAATTTGTGTTTTTTTTTTAGTTAAATAAACCAATAACTCATCCAGTCATGTATTTAGCATAAATCATGAATCTAAAATCTAACAAGTCTAGCACCAAAGATGCCTTCAAATACCACGTGAGCTAGTCTGTTAACTTAAAACAGTAACATAAAATCTAAGTAAAAATAGCTTATACTGGAAATCAGTTCGGTTTAATAGATGAACAGTGGCCAGAAAGGTAAGCACAGAATAACAATAGGTGCTAAAACAAACTAACCGCCACCTTCATTAATTTCGGGTCACATAGACTGTTTCTATTTCTGTCTCCAGACCCTCATCTGTTTCCTAAGGGATTATCAAAGTGGATCAAATCCCATCTAATCTTCACTGGCCAACACAGACATAAACGCAGCCAAAGCCAAAGCGTTCATTCAGCTGTACACCAAGGATTAAAAGAAATTAACAAATTTATCAAAGCTTTAAGTAAAGGCAGAGTGGCTCATGTAGCTCAAAGTTCTATTTGTTAAGAAAAGTTTAATTGTCTCATTGTTGTTTAAAAACCCCCAGAAGAAGTCTATTTTGCCATCTTGTGGTGCAATTCTATATTTTAAATTTTATTTCTTTTTGGGTTAAAGATATTCATATGCAGCCAAACCTTCAGATCCTCAAAAGAAACCCATTCCAGTTCATGAAGATGTCAGAATACATAATATACATATAAGCAAAACAAATCTGTCCTAACAGAATTTTTAAGCAGCTACTTGCAAAACACTTTGTATTCTGTGTTCATGCCTCCTCATTCTTGTGCATAATTAGACATCCTCAGGTGTTTCCAGTCACTTTAATGTAACGTAGTTTGATAGCTGGAAGAGTTTCTGTGATCCCAAGCATCAAAGATAAATGTGACGATTACAGTGTCAGTCCCTGAGAATCAAAGAGCTTCTTAGTCCAATGCTGAACAATCAGAAAGAAATTCTGTTTCTTTGCCCACGCTGTCTTAATAACAGTGTGAACAATTGAGAGTCAGCAGGGGGGCCGTTGTGAACAGAAACACGCAGAGGAGCTGTACAGCAGTTGAACGATATCAAAGCATTTAAGAAGTATATTAATTTAAAATGTGAATAATAGGGCTCCTATAAAACTGAACATCTTGAACATTTCACCATTTGAAAATTGATAAAAACATATATACACACCCCCAATCTAAATAAAAACAAAGAAGAGAAAAAGACTGCTTTGGCACTCACTCTGCAATATACTCCAGCGGTGTCCAGGTACTGAAATCTGCTTTAGGCATGAACTTCCTGTTCATCGGTGTATCCAAGGTAACGCTGCCAAATGAAGCCAGATGACAATCAGGGTGAGTAGCTGCGTCTGAGCAGCACAGAGGAAGCAGAGCGTGCAGACTGCAGCATCTCCACACATACTATATATCACATGCAGTTTCTGAGGGGTTGAAGTCATTTCATAAGCATACTAAAACTGTATTTTACAGGAAAATCGATTATTCCGTATAAGTTAGACATCAACATTCAGCTTAAAAAAAAATGTTTAGGGATTATGGCAAAAGGCACAGGAGGCTTATTTTAAACTTGAAACAGCCATTGCTCAGACAATAAGGCTTGCAGTTTATGTGCTTGAGTGAGGACATTTGCATTGGGCGTGTTATCATCTGCCAGGGCAATCCTGTATTGTCAGACTGTGTATTCCTGCAAAAGCCATACAATGGGTAAACAACATTTTCATTCTATACTGTGCTTTGCAGAAATGTTCGGGTCACTATATGGTGGTGCCACAGCATCAGAGACCTGCATGCAGCAGAAATGCAAGTCATGGGGCTAATGTTAAACAGATGTGACAGTATGCTGGAGAGGCAGCCTGGCCCCATACTGGAGGAAAATGCAGCCAAACAGAGCGCGAGGGGTGGATACACCCCCTAAAAAGACATTTCTTTCTTCTCATGATGACAGTGCAAAAGCTGCTTTTATATCCAATAACTAAAGAGAGAGCGCAATGATGCAAATACAGCTGCGTGTCATTCATCTAAAGCATTCATGTGCAGATCCACTGCGTGGAACAGACACCCTTATTCATCTTTTATTCCTGCATCTTATCCTCACCTCGTACTTATCTATCCAACATAACAAAGAATACGCGGCACAGCTAATTTTATAGCTTTCATCTTCAGTCCTTTCACCGACTGCTTGCCGTGCTGGTGTATTTAAAGCAGCTCTATACATGACTTTTATGTTATGGTGAATACAGAACACATTTTTAAACCTGCGTCTGTAGCGCAAAAAAATGACTTGAATTCATCCTACCGGTTTGTCAGTCCTGTTTTATTAATAAAAGTCTGCTGCTGGATATGGATTAGAGACAAATCTGCTCCCTAAAAATATTAAAAACACACTAGAAGAAGCAATATACAGTATTACCCTGCAAGCGGAACACCAGCACACTATCCAAGGAGAAAAAGAAATATTTTTTTCATAACATACATGCTTTTGCTAATACAGGCAATCTAGGGGTTTCTGTGTTACCACAAAATCAACTATTTTTACCCCATAAAAACAATTCAGGTGGGTTCTTAAAGTAGCCACCAAGGTTAGTCCATGTCAGCAGGACGAAGAGGAGTGCAGAGGCACCTGCAGACAATTCCTTGGTGAAAATTGTAAAACCCAGTGTGGAAAAAGACGACATGTAGACACATGTATTAAAAAAAAAAAAAAATCCACGCAAGCGTAAGATTTATTTCTGAGTAAAAACCAGGGAGCCGTGTTTCCCTTTTCATTTCCATTTAAATTCTAATTACAAACTCACCGCACACAGTAATGAGCAGTAACTGTATAATATAATTAAAGCCACTTGTTTTCTCATAATAAAAAGAGCAACTTATGTTTTGAGGAAAGCACATTTGTGTGAATTGTACAGTCGAAAAAAGCTTAAAAATATATTAAAAACTATTGTAGCTTCTTATTTTAAAAGGTTAATAAAATCATGCTAGGCCATATAAAGCTATTAAATTCTATTAGCTTCAGTTTGATGCTTTTTGCTAGCAGGGATAAACCAGAGATTTTACACATGAAGTGTGCTCAGGATTATCTCGACTACGTTTTAAAATCTTTGAAAAACAGACTGGGGATGAAAGCTGGTAAGGACTGCTTTTAATTATTCAATACTGGTAACTTTGTTTCCTGTAAGTCTGGCTTTCCAGTTGTATCTGCTGTAAATACAAACTAATCTAATCTGAGGGTGAGAAGAGAGCAATAGACTTTTCTAGTTTTAATCTAGCAGAGAAGACTTTTTGTTGATTGTTCCTTTAAGGACAGCACATGCTAGAGCTGCTTTTGTACACCTTGATTGTGTTTTATTTCAGTACTCACGGTAGTATAGCGACAGCAGCAGTGTCGGCAGGCATCCCGCTGTTTTTTGCTGCGAGACTCTGACACAGCTGGTGGACGGCTGCTTTGGCCATGCCATATCCTATCATGCCTGGGGGTTGCAGTGGAAACATTATTATTTTAGTATCCTGGAGAAAATTCAGCTTGCAAAAGGCAACGCACAACACAATATAATCGTTACACAGAAAGTGGACGGTACTGATTTGTTGAGAGGGGTCAAGTGGACAGACCAGACGTCTGTGAATCTATGTGAGGAACATCTTGAGACTTTCAAATGCTTCCCTGTCTTTTACATGGTTTGTAAACGTTAATATCGACTTACGGCTTGACAGTCTGCTTACTTGCATACTGAATCTGCACATGAACCCAGCCTGGGAGAAGGAATTTTCTGACTCTTCAGCATCTGGAAACAGTAAGTGTCTCTTCCCCCTAAATGATCTTATGAGAGGCTTATAAATCCCCAACCAATAGAAACGAGGGGTGGTGGCATGACTTTGCTATCAAGCTTTTGTTTTTCCTGCAAGAGCAAACACTAGTAAGGAATACCAGTCTTGCAAATGCAAGACAGTATACACTCACTGTATACTGACCAGATTAGAATGTGAATTTAGACAACCAGACATGTTCAGCCCATCATTAAAAAACAAAAATCTGATTTCTGGCTCTGTTGCATGAATGCACATACATTGATTGATAGCTTTAAAGCCATTATGCTGCCATAAACACTACCTCGCTGTAGTTGAAGCTGAAGTGATGATGAAACCAGTAGATTGATGGTCTTTACTACGTGTATGAGTGGTTTTGTGCATGTGACACACGTGGAAGCTCCTGAACTGCTCTTGCCTTCTGTATTTGTGTCCCATTCAGAGGCCTCAGCAGAGGCGACTCATATCATCTCAGCCATCAGTGAGGTCCCATCAGTCCCTGCTCCATGTGACACAGAGGCAGCAGCAGTCAAAGGTATCTTCACTGAAACAGGACCTTGCTGTGAGGCTACAGTGCTAACCACTGCACGTCCTTCTTTATCGTCATTATGCAGTCACAAAGCAAAACTCTGGGCGGCAGCTTAGAAGAGCCATTATCTAAACCACAGACAAATCCACAGTGGGCACATGGTATATACGATTAAATCCTCTCCTGTGGGTGGAGCTCTGGCTTGGTGTTGGCGCTCTGTGCAGTAGAGTATCACTTCCTGTTCCTGTTACAAGCACAGCAGTGTTTTAGCCAATTGAATTAAATATTGATATGTTATCTTTACGTGCTTTATCCAAAGTGTGTAGCTGAGCGACCTTTCTCTCCTGCACTTTCCTGCTCAGGTGTTGAGTTACTCCTCGGCTTCCTTTAGTAATAACGACTCTTGTAATACATGTAACCTGTAACTTCATCACAGTAGACGTCTTTCTGAAAGCGCTGCAACTACGTTTAAGAATATAATCCACCCACTGTTATCATCGTCAATGCCCTGTACCAACACAGAGCAGAGCAGCTATCTGAACGCTACCCCAACAGAGGTCGATTATCTTGTTAATAATTTCACCTCCTCACTACGTACGACTCTGGATACTGTAGCTCCAGTGAAAACTAAGGTCTCTAATCAGAAGTACCTGACCCCCGTGGTATAATTCTCAAACACTTTGAGTTATCTTCAATAATTACTTCCTCCAAACCATCAACGTGTCTTTTAGACCCCATTCCTACAAAACTGCTCAAAGAAGTCCTGCCATTGATTAATTCTTCGATCTTAAATATGATCAACCTATCTCTAATAATCAGCTATGTACCACAGGCCTTCAAGGTGGCTGCAGTTAAACCTTTACTCAAAAAGCCATCTCTAGACCCAGCAGTCTTAGCTAATTATAGGCCAATCTCCAACCTTCCTTTCATATAAAACATCCTTGAAAGAGTAGTTGTCAAACAGCTAACAGATCATCTGCAGAGGAATGGTTTATTTGAAGAGTTTCAGTCAGGTTTCAGAGTTCATCACAGCACAGAAACAGCTTTAGTGAAGGTTACAAATGATCTTCTTATGGCCTCTGACAGTGGACTCATCTCTGTGCTTGTCCTTCTTGACCTTAGTGCAGCATTCGATACTGTTGACCATAATATCCTATTAGAGCGATTAGAACATGCTGTAGGTATTACAGGTATTGCACTGCAGTGGTTTGTATCATATCTATCTAATAGACTCCAATTTGTGCATGTAAATGGAGAGTCCTCTTCACACACTGAGGTTAATTATGGAGTTCCACAGGGTTCAGTGCTAGGACCAATTCTGTTTACAGTATACATGCTTCCACAATAGAGGATGCTTTCTGTTGTGCATCTGTAGACGTTCACGATTAAATTCATAATGTTGAAACAAACAAAATAATAGTCATTGCAAAATGCAGCACATATGATTATTATGTTGGTCAGGATGATGGTAGTGATTAGCATTTTCACCTCACAGCAAGAAGGTTTGACCTGCTGGTCTCCATGAGTTCTCCATGTTGTGTGAAACATGGATGCAGACTAGTTAACTTGTGCAATAGCCCAAGTTGAGTAAGTAGTTACGGTATTTTTCATTTAATGCCGGAGACAGAATATGAAGCAAATCTGCACCAAAGTTGAAATGTTTTTAACGTGCACGTCACTGAGGCGTCTACATTTGCAAAGATTTTGCAGAAACTTCATTTGTGGTGTGAACATACAATAATAGCACTTCATGTTCTTTCATGGCTGAAAGTCCAGCAGTCTCGAGGATTACTGGGGTTGTTTAGGTCTGTGTTTGTGTGTTTTCTCTCGAAGAGTGCTGTGAATTTGCAATTTTGAGTTGTTATAGTTTGCATTAGACGCTTGATAACTGCTGCGCCATCATGCTGATCACTTCTCTCATCTGCTTTATTCTTCAATAACTAAGCTTAATTATTTAGTCTTGTAACAGACACACTCAATAGTTACCAAATGATTAAACTCCAAATCTCATGCTGATAATTTAGTGATTCTATCTAACAGCAGCGGCAACTGGTTGCAGTAAAACAAATGCAATAGGTGCCAACTAAGGTTTTTCAAGTTATATACTGACTCTAGGATTACCACTGCATCCACTGGAAGTCTCTTCATCTCTGTTCTGCATGAGAGACTGGTTTGACTACTGACTTATCATCTAGTGAATGTTAAATGAGGCCGGAATGGAGTTCTCCAAGGAATTTAACAGGCTACAAGTTGCATATCTGGGAGGATAATCACAAACCATGAAAATTTCACGAGGCCAAGCAAAGAGCTCGGCATTCCTTTTGAACTGTCTGGGGTTCAAACTCTGCTCTTAAGCTTAACTGTGGGGTCAAATTCTCAAAAAGGGCAGTCATAAAATTTCCAACCTTTTCTTCACCTGCTGGCTTTTTGTTTTTTCCTTTCAGATTTCTAGTAAATTGGGTTTGCTCCTCAGAGAAAGAAGCTAAGAAACAAGATTGATGTGCTACTGGGGTATGTTGAGCCTAAACCCAACCATGGTAACTTACGCTGAACACAGAACCAAGTCGTGAGCAGGTTTTTTACCAAGTTTTGGGTTGAAATTGGCTGAAAGTGCCACGTTTTTAGTTTGTTTTCACAACTTGCCCCAAATGCAGTATATATTCTTTACTGAAGGAAAACACTTTACACATGTTGGGCCACACATTACTAACACCACCAAAATGAAGCTCTAAAGTAAAGTTACAGAAATGCAAACTACACAAACTGGAAATGTACAAAAAGGAAATTTTCATGTAGATGATGCAGAAAATGCAGATTTTTTTGTGGTCCCTGTTATGAGGGTCATGCCCGTTATCTCTGACTGGGTTTTAGGTTTTGTCAAGACAGCAAACACAAAGAAAGCCTGAGTTTGTAAAATCTGCTGCGTCGTAAATCCCTCTGAAAGACGAGTATGACAAGAACTTTTAACTACTTTAAACATTTGGTCAACTCAAAATCAACGTACATTTTCAGTGTATTAAGCAATTCCCTTCATTTGGTCTGTTATCTCACACACCTGCAGCATTTAACAGCCTTTTCATCCATTAAACTTTGATGAACAACAACAAAGTCAAAGTCAGTACAATTACTCATCCTAATATCCTTTCCCGTTTCCTCTTCATAGATGATCTGGATTTGGCTCATTAACTCTCCACTCATCTTGTTTGATCAAAGCACTCAAAAAATAAATAAATAAAATAAAGGATGAGTGTAGGTGCCTCTTAAACCCGTTTGTTACATTTCTTAACATTTGGTACTTGTTAATGCCTCGTGTTTAATTAGAATTTGAAGATTTCTTCCCCGCATGTTTACTATGCAGAGCTCTACCTAAATGCTCGCACTGCAGAGAGCAACTAAAATGCTTTAGTCTGATACGTTAAAACACTGCATGGGGACATTGTGTGAGGACCAACAACTGCTGAGTCACTGTCTTCCTAAGCCGGCAGCCAATGAGCTCTTCGGCTCTGTGTGGGCTGCTGAGCCAGGGCTTTGTGTAGCTGTAGAATTGGATCATAGCCCATCACATGGCCAGCTTGGTCACAGGAGGGGTTTTTACAAATCACATGGCCCTGGATTTAAGCCTTTATGGACACTACATGAGCTGACGAGCTGGACCAGTATCACATGCTAACAAGGCTGCAACTAACAAAGTATTTGACTATACCAATTAATCATAGATGTAGACTTTAATTAATTAAGTTGAATAAAGTGATTTCTTTGGACTCTGTCTTAATTGGTTGTTTAAGTGGCTGAGTATTAAACAACCCCATGGACGGCCTGTTCTAGTATGTGAATAAACATTTAGGCATAAAATCGTTGTTAATTTTAGACACTTTGTTCCTAGCACCCTGTCGCAAAAAACAAACCTAATTTGTTCTAATTTCATTAATTAATATACAAAAACAAAGCCAAAGATATCACAGTTTCACAGATATAAAATAGGATTTTGCACCAACAAGATGAATGCTGAAGAACTATTAACCAACCATTTTTTGGGGAAAAAATTAAATTTAAATTTTCCTTTGGTCTAATTAAATACTTTCATTAACCTTATTTTTTATTTATTCACTCTTGCCCCGGATATCTTAAAACGATTAAGCAGGTCATGGTTGAGTCGATTGCTCAACAATACAGGGGAAGGTTTGTGGTGGACAAACATGCTGTTTTGGCAATCAAACCAATTACTTTTTGTTTGTGAAACAGACTCACTAACCAGTGAGCACCACTGCTGCCGCAGAGCTCATCAGCGATTCTGTCTTTTTCCCTTCTGTTTTGCTTCTTGGATCAATGTTATCGACACATTTCGCCCCCCAATCGCACACACTGCTGTGAGCAGGTGCGCCTCTGATCAGTGTGTCAATTACCCTGGTCAAAGTCTGTAACCCTGAGGAGCGGGCCATCAGTTCGCTATGATGAGAACAGTAAACACTCAACAAAAACTGTGTGCCTCACCGCTGGTGCCTGACTGGGCTGCTTTAGCTCCAGCCAGAGTCAGCAGTCCGCCTGTTTTTAGGTGCAAGGCAGCAAGGTGGCTGGAGATGGTTGAGGTCCACACGCTCTGTTTCCACATCAAATCGGCATTTTTGTACAAGTCTGTAGGAGAATACAGAGAACAACATCTTAGCCTGGCTCTTCAAAGCAGTGCCGAAAGCTACGAGTACCTCTAAAAGGTTTGTTTGATCTGTACAAAAACTTGAGTAAAAAAGATCAAATTACCATTTTTACAGGGTTACTGTGTCAGATTATTTCTTGGCTTGGACCAGAAACGTCCTGAAGTCTTACCAGACTGCCTGATAACCGTTCATTGCCAAAAATCATTGCTGGCACGTAACTCATCTATTAAATGGCAAATTGCTGTTTATAAACACTGGTATTTGTAAAGATTTAATACACTAAGTTGTTAATCTGAGCCGGGTAGACCAGCTGTTTTGAGTAGCTTCAATAATGCCAGTCTTTTCATCTTTGCCAGAAACTGAGTGCCTTATCCTCCAAATGTTTGAAATGGCTGAATTTGCAGCAACCACAAAATTCTTATTAGCTGCACAGTGCACATCAATTCTGGCACTTCAAGAGAACTGCTGCTTTCCCTTTGCTGCCAGGTACAGCTATGGAATAAATACCAAAAAGCTAACTGGCAGAACAAAAATCTGGCAAGCTTTTGGCCCCGCAGAACAAGATTTAAACACTTCTAAGTAAATGAGATTCAAGAAAAAGTCTAATCACAAATATCCCTTAGACTTTATTTAATTACACAGCAAATTGTTTTCAAGTTCACAATTATGCATGGGAGACTGCAGGAAAGCTGGTTGATTATTAACACCAAAACAAATAATAATTAAAAAAAGGTTGAACTCTGACCTTTGGAACTACAGTTTCCTCCCGCCCATCCTCCCGCCACGCACAAGATGGCATCCACTTTCTGTTCCCCTAGCAACTGGGCCACATCTGCCGTCACCTGCACAAAATGAGAGCAAACTGCTAACACGATGACATAAAGCTACTGGGCTGACGCACGAGCTGAATGGCATTTAAATGTCAACTAATCATCAGCTGGAGAGTGTTTGTTCTCGTAAACAAACAAAGGAGGATAGCTGTAGAAATTATCCTCACTCAGTCAGTGTACTGTTAGATTTCTAAAAACACACTTTTTATTTTATAAAGTGCAAAAAATATCTTACCAAAAGCAATTATACAGAGAGAAGGAATGCTACCGATTTTTATCAAAGTCACATAAAATGGGCAAAAAGACATGCATCAAATGATAAATATATTTCTGTGTGTCAAATAAGACCGCTCAGATCAGCTTTAATAGTTTTACCTACCTTGGGTTTTTATACCCTCTCTACCCTTAGACGCTCTCAATGAACAGATTTGAACTATAAAAGCTACTAAGGTGTTCAAGAAAAAGAAGTATAGTTTAGATAACCATTAATGCTGCCTAAACAAATAAGAAAAAGAAAATCATCACAGTAATCTGACTCTATCATAACCTCTCTACTACAAAAACCGAAATCCCCACTTTCTCAGTTGACCTGAACGCAGCATTAGCTTACACACATTTTAGCAACTCTACTATTACTCAACAATGCAAATAGTTGTAATAATAATAAAAATAAAAAATAATAAAATAAAAAAAAACAACAAACAAATGTTATTAGAGTTATACTAAAGTCATATGAAAAGTCTGACTTTAGCTGTCGCAGTAACAGCCCTACTCCTGTCTGTTAGCGCTTCAGTTTTTGCACTGATGAGTCAGAAAGATCTGTAGAGCACCTGTCCTGCTTGCTCGGTGAAAGACTCCGTCATCTTCACGATCACGTTTTCATTAGCCTCTTCATTTGCAACCATGTCGATGCTGGCGACCCACTATTTAGTGCACAGAGAAAGAGAAATATAGTTAGCTCACCGTTTATCAGTGCTAGCATGCTAGCGTTAGCTGTCACCACTCACCCATCCTTTAGATTTGAAATACGCGACACACTTTGAGCCCAGAGCGCCTCTCCCACCGTAAATGATCACCCGGTTAGCAGCCATGTTCACGCTCCAGTTACCCGTCAGGAGTGAGAGCGAGAGAGCTGCAGGGATTGAGCTTAGAAGAGCAGAAGGAGGAGGAGGAATAGGAGGCGTTTCTCTGAATGAGCAACAAGTTGGTTAAACTAATGCTGCGTTCAACGACTGTAGGAAATCACCCACTCCAAAGTGAATCCTGAAGCGAATCAAGCTGAGAGCTGAAACCAAAAACTGCAGTTCTTGAAATAGGCACCGGAGAGCGAGTCAATCCCCACAGCCAAACTTTACAGCAATAAAAAGCACGTGGTCAATGCCCGTACACTGAAAAGGAGTATAGAAAAGTAAATAATAATAATGATTTTAAATAACATGCTTATGTTACAGAAAAAAGTTTGTCCTCCAAGGACAGGAAGCTGTAACTGGTAACTCTCTGCTAATTTGAGTTACTGAACAGAACCTGTCCATCTGCTGTTGGTGCATTTTTGTGAGCAAAAGTCTAAAAATGTTATTATTATGGACGATGGATTTAGATTTAGGTTTTAAAAGTGAATTCAATGCAGAAGTGCCTTAAACCTGAGCTGTTTTAACAGCCAATGGCAGGTGAAACACTAAAAGGCTGCTAAAAGGATTCTGTTTGAACTCTATGAAAAAATGGCCTTGTTGTTGTCTGACTTGTTGTTCTTTTACCTAATCAAACACTTTACAAGAGACTTTTTAGGCTTACTCGCTGGAAAAACGTTAGTGAATGAACATGTGGCTTCATATCAGGGACTTGAAAACTCGATGGGTCACACCACAGCGGGTACATGCATCATCATATGACTTTGTCACTTGGCAATAATTAGCAAGTGTGTGTCTTACCATTGAACCCAGTGACTCTGGATGAAAACATACAGTTTCTGGATGCACCTTGCTAAATCTCCCTGTCTTCAAATGTGGTTCCTTTTTATGGACAAAAAGCTAACACTGAGAGTTCAAAATGTTAGTCCAGAACCCAGCAGGTGACGTTCTAGAGGACAGGTGTCAAACACAAGGCCCGGGGGACATAAATGGCCTATTAAAGACTCTAATCTGGCCCACTAAGTGTGTAGATTTTGATCTTTTAACTATATTTTCACAAGATTTATAGCTTTTCCAGTTGAGACAGACTTCTTCCCCCAACCCTGTTACCATAATTACTACACCAAAGTAATTAACTATCACTTAAACAATTAAGTGAAAGAAAAATCACTGTTTTTCCACTATCTACTATAGCTATAGACATTGGGTTTGTTTTGTTTGTTTGTTTTTTTTTTTTTACAGTGAGTCTACAATCAAATACTGTGTTTGGGAGGTTTGTTTTGTTTTTTGGGAAATTAACAAATGCTACATGTTTTATAATTACAGAAGAGTGTGGCTGAATTTTAAAAAGCTCGCTTATTTAAATGCTAAAAGGTTAACTGTATAGCTGCACCAAATGAAGCAGTTGCTTGTAAAAAGACTACATTAACATTCACGTGGGATTTTTAAATGGAGATTTTCTCTTTAGAATTTGAAAAATCTCTGTCTCTATGAAGATGCAAAAAAGAAAAGAAAAGGAAAGAAAAAAAAGGAAAAATGTGGTGGTATAACCTTAACTGTAAAGAAATGTTAGCCAATCAGAAGCCAGTAACAACAGAGTGCGTGCAACAGCAGAGATTCTGCTGTCAAAAAAGAGAAAAAGATGATTTTCAAAAGCTCTGTTTTTAGTAACCAATAAAACTATTTACATGTACATGGCCATAAAAGGTAGAACAGAATAGCCATGGTCCTTGACATTGTGTGTAAATAAAACATGTTTTTGTTCAGAAAAGGGTAAAAACATAAAGACTTGTGTCTTTTTACTATACAGGCACACATAGCATTATTTCAAAATTTCATGGCTCATAGTGAGTCTACGCTGGATAGTCGCAACATTGGTGCCCTTAATCAAAATCCCTATGGAGAATATGAATGGGATTTTTACTTTCAAGTCTCATTGTTTGAGTTTTATTGTAGAAAAATGTTCACATCTGGTTTGAAAAAAGTAGATGGCCAAAATACCAAACCCAATGCTTCAAAAACCACTTTAAAAAGTCTTTTCTACAGTTTGTCTATCACACAAGGTTAAAGGTGAAAATGTTGTTAGATGGTTTGGATTATTTGCAAAAAATTTTTTTAAAAAAATACACATCCTAATCTTTATCTTCATAGCAAAATCTTAGTTGGACAGAGTGATTCATCCTGTCTGAATCTTGAAAATGTCAGTGCCCAAAAGCTATAATGGACACAAAGATGTTTTTAAATGACAAGTGCTTAAGTAATCGAATAGCCCAGGCTGCTCTGAGAATAGGTCTTCATTAAGGAAATGGTACATGTCTACTGAGCTTTATCATACATGAATATGTTACAGGCAAGCCTAGTGTGCAGTAATTCACCTATAATGCTAAAATCTTGGTCATTTCCATTTTCTGTATAAAATTCAGGCAGTAATTTCAGATACGTTACAAGTGGGAGAAACAACTAAAGGCTGATGTTTTTATATTTTGCATTTGAAAAAAAAATGGCATCATTTTCACTAAATTGTATAATAGAAAAAACCTCGCAAATGTTGCAGATCTCTTAAACCATTTAATTTTATATAGTGAGCACTAGGTGCTGCTATAAGGCTGAAAGGTTTACAACATAGGACTGAGCTCTGTCTTTCCATTAGTTGCTGCTGTGCTGCTGTGCTGCCTGTGCTGAGCCAAAGCGGCATGCCAACGAGACATCCCTGCCTCTCATGAATTATACAAACAAGATGGCCCTAGCTTCCTTGTCACTGTAGTGAAGCCCCGATCTGTCACCTCACCTGGATATGACACACACCTCTGCTACTGGGAATAAGTGCTTGGTTTGTCTAGTCTGACATAGGTCTCACACACACACACACACACACACACACACACACACACACACACACACACACACACACACACACACACACACACACACACACACACACACAGAGGAAAAAGAGGGTTAGAGAAGCAAATACACACCTTTCCAGTGTTGCAAACAAACGAATTACACCTTCCTTTCCTGCCTGTCTTCCCATCTCCAGAGAAAATATATTAAAACAAACATGCACACCCACACATTTCCTTTACAATGTGAGACGAGGAGAAACTGTGTGGGTGATGGGAGTCAGTGAGGCTGACCAAGCTCAATAGTTGGGTGATACAAAAGAACACATGATAATTATGACCCAGTATCTGGTTAGTTCAGACCTGAAAAAGAAATCCTGCAGCTTCCCAACATTCGACAAACAAACAGAATTAGAGCTGCATCAAAGGAACCTGTGCCAGGTTGAGTATTTGTCAGCAGCTTGGTATCTCATGGCATGAAGTGGACACAGTAATGACAACAGCAGCGACTGCTGTTGCAGAATGGGGTTTATTGGGGCAGTGGTGGTGCTTATCCAGAGAGGAGAGATGATAACTGATAGGCTGCTAGTTTCAGAGCAAGCACAGGAGTTGGGGAAAAACTACGGCACTGGGAAGACAAATAAGACCAGAACTCTTGTGCCTTGAGGCGACTGGTGTTGTGATTGGGCGCTGTATAAATAAAACTGAATAAGAACTGAACTCCAAAATGTATGAAATGGCAACTTTTTTTTTACACAGTTTAATGATGTCTGTCCTTGGGCCTGAACTACTAAGCAAGTTTAATATGCCCACAGTGTCTTTTATGTTATCTGCCTTAACTTAATGACTACCAGGCAATTACAACACAGTAGGTGTTGTAATTGCCTTAACACAGTGGTGTTAAAGTCCTGTGTTAGCAACATATGGTAATTGGCCAAAGCTGGCAACAATGTGTAAGTAACATAATCTTTAATGTTTACCTTTTGATTCTTTTCCAGTGCCTGTTATATTACTTAGACGCTCTGTTATGGTGTATACGTTCATTTTAGCACCATTCATTCAGCCACAATCCTGCTGGTTTTAAGAACAGAACAAATATATCATCAGAAATAACTAAAAAAAAATAAACAAGCTTTCTTGCAAATCTAACATAGGGTCAGCAAGTTGCCTACAAGGCTTTATGCCATCCATCCGCTTCCGCTTATCCTTTTCAGGGTCGCGGGGGGCGCTGGAGCCTATCCCAGCTGTCATAGGGCGAGAGGCACGGTACACCCTGGACAGGTTGCCAGTCTGTCGCAGGGCCAACACACAGGGACAGACAACCATTCGCACTCACATTCACTCGCACATTCACACCTAGTGGCAATTTGGATTATCAAATTAACCTATCCCTACAAGCTGCATGTCTTTGGACGGTGGGAGGAAGCCAGAGTACCCGGAGGGAACCCACGCAAACACGGGGAGAACATGCAAACTCCACACAGAAAGACCCCGGCCTGATGTTGGAATTGAACTCAGGACCTTCTTGCTGTGCGGCAACAGTGCTAACCACCGTGCCACAGCACCGTTTTTAGATTGGCATAAAGCCAATCTAAAAACGGCTTTATGCCATTTTTAGATTTATGTCATAGAGCGTTAGAGAGTAAAGAAATAGCTCCGACATAGCTTGGAGTCAGCAGGGGAAAAAATAAGTAAGGAATAAGGTTCCCCCTGCTTAGAATCTGCATCCCTCATTGATGTTGGCTAGAGAAATTCAAAATGTTTAGGCAGTGTGCTAAAATTATAAAGCACTTTAATGTCTGTATAGCAATTTCTACTCCTCAGGAGACACTTCATTTATACTCTTTGATCCACCAGCTTGGATGTAAACTGTTCTGGAGCAGGCTGTACGTAACAGATAGACTTAATATCCAGGTCTCAGGAGTGACATCACCGCTGCCTTAAACCTGGATGAGACCTCTATGTTTTCAAAAGAAGTCTGATTGTGTAGAAGTCTATAGAAAAACAGCACTCAGCTCATTTTCCTGAGACTTTTTA
The DNA here is from genome assembly GCF_056152115.1 of Neolamprologus brichardi. Lineage (NCBI taxonomy): Eukaryota > Metazoa > Chordata > Actinopteri > Cichliformes > Cichlidae > Neolamprologus > Neolamprologus brichardi. The sequence continues at coordinate 5,805,829 of NC_142105.1, read as the reverse complement.
AATACAGCATGATGTTAATTATGTGCATTATGGTCTCCATTAGAATCCAGAATGACAATAAAGGAGATCATGCTTCAGGGTAGGCCTACCTTGCGATTGATAAGTAACTGCCAGATGGGCGTGAATTGTCTCTGCGTTCTCAGTGAGCTCCACTCTTCCCTCTTCACATCTGTTTCACAGCAGGATTTCAGTAAGCAATATGTGACATCATAGTAGCTACTTTTATTTTTATCATCTATGCCAAATATGCAGCAAAATACCTTTTTGATGGGAAAAACTTGGAATTAAACTAATTCTAAGCCTCATTGTACAGGCCTCTAATGTTTGTATTATACAGCACCATTGTTTTAGGGGGGAAATAACGTTAGCGGCAGTAGAAGATTTTAATCATGCTGCTTCATTCTCGTGTTTTCAGCTGTGCCCAGTACTGCTTAATATTTCATTTGATCTATTCTGTATAGATAACTTAATCAACTTGTAGCGCTCTGAAAAGTCCGCAGTGGAAATAAAACAATCCCCACTGTGCGTGACAATGTGCATTACTTTCTGCAACAATCCACCGCTCTGTTCCTAAAGATTTCCTCACATCTAAACTGTGGATTGAAGCAGCAGGTGAGGTTGTTTTTTCTATGACCGTAAAAAGAAAAATAATTTCCACGAGACATATACTGGTCCTAACGTAGCGTGATATATGAAATGTGTCCTCTGATGTAGCGATTCTTCTCACTACATGAATCTTCCATTAAGTTAACCTGGTACAAAACAGCCTAAAGGGGACGCAATTCACAGTTCAACCAACAGAAAAACAGTGTGAAAAAAAGCTCAGGGTCTTTACCTTTTTAACTTCGTTTTACTCAATTTCCATGTTTGCTTTAGAGAAGTGATTTTATTTTCATTTCCAGTATTGCTCCACTCTGCTGGCCTCTTTTAACCTTCCTAACCTCACACATTAAGCTCAGACTTTGTGATGTTTTTTGTCATCCCCGTGCCGCGTTTTGTCGAGTAACGTTGATTGTGTGCGTTTGTCGTTGTAGTGCAGCACTTTGTGAAATTTGCTTTTGAAGCTACCTGTAAAAATACAGGATCACATTCATAAGTGGCTGTTCTCTGTTACCTTCTGGAATGTATTCTGTGCATGTTTGAGCACACCGATGCCTTCAGAGGAGGATTAATACTGTATATAAATTCTGTGGTTATGCATAAAGCCATTACTCATGCATTTTAATGCATACATTTCTTGCTGAACTATTTTATACTTTGACTCGACACCCTACGTGTTCTGCCGTGTTAAAAAACAGAGCTTAAAGGAAAGGTTAGATTGTCTGAGTGAAACCTTGGTCTAATGCAGGCTAAATTTATACAAATATGAGTATTTATACATGCAGCAAAATCAGTTATAGAAAATATATTCTTGTATCTTCGATTTGGGAAGGTTAGTTTGTTAAAGAAGAAAAATGTTGTTTGATGTACGTTCAGTACAGAGCGATATAATGCTTGAAGGCCTTTGCTATTCTTCAGCGTGTGATAGTAATTCTGAATAAGTTAAACACACACATGAAATACTTGTGAAGACACGTGAAGATAAAACAAGCGTAGGTGCAGACAATAAAGCTACTGGTGTTTTGGCTCATTGTTACACTGTCACATCGCACTGAGATACTTGAATAGAGCAGGGCTCTATCGACTGCTATAACAGGACACCTGTGCTTTTCTTGCAGTGACAAGTTGAATTGCCCACCTCAATCTATTGATTTAACAACAGGTGTGTTAAAGGGCTGCTTCCAGCAAGACTGGTGTTCTTAATCTGACGCTCGTTTTCCATGTTAGAGAGTCGTACGTTCAGTCGTCAGAACAATTGAGCATTTTACACTAAAATATAGTTTCTGCTTTGCATACAGCATTTGAATGCAATTTTTAAATTGCTGCAGCATTTGTTTAACTTTTTTGTTAAATTTTTGTGTTTTTAAAACTGTGTTGAAGTGCTGTAATCTCTGTGGGTCTGGACACTGATGTTATACACTGTACATTCCTTGCATAACAGAGTAATTTAAAAGGTGACATTGTCTCAAATCAAATGCCAAAATTTGCTTGTGCTTTTCCAGCATTACCCAGCACTCAAAGTGCTTTAGACTACAAGCCACATTTTGATCATACAGCACTTAAATACAGTTATAGCACTTCATCTACCTCAGCAACCACAACATTTTATGCACAGTAGTAATGCTCAGCTCTCCTTAGTGAAAACAGGATACCACAAATAAAATACAGTGCAGTCTTGACCCACCCCTCATTATTTTGTTAATGGGGGTGGTTACTTATTGAAACATGCAAACGTACAAGGAAATATATTATGTAAGTTAAAAACTAAATCTATACAGTTCTAACAAGCTTGAAAGTCAATTCTTGGTATCACCACCTTTATTCTTCAGCACACTTCACTTATTCAAGCTTGCCTTTAACCTCTTCAAGTAGTCTTCAGGAGTAGTTGAATGTCCAAGGGCATTCAAAGCTGCTCTTTGGATGTCGGCTGTCTTTTGTTCCATTCTCTGTCAAGATGATCCCACACTGCTTCCATAATTTTGAGGTCAGGGCTCTGATGTTCACACATATATGACAATTTAAATCAGAAGTTTCACATTTGGATTCAGTCCATATAATCCGTTACCAGTGATTTTCTGTCAATTTCTTGTATAACTTTGAATACTTCTGCCTTTTCTCCCAGTTTCCATTCCTTCAAAAGTTTGACAGCTACTCTTCCACTGAGACCATTCCTGCTGAGGCTTCTGCAAACAGATGGGTTAGCTGAAGGTCTTTGCTGGATTTTTTTCATGGTGTTTGAGGCCAAGAATTAAGATACTGCTCAGGTGTAGATATTTTTTTGGGATCTGCCACTTCTTTTGTGAGCACCTTATCCAATTTCCTCAAGAGTTTTAACCTCCTAAGACCTGAACTCTTCCACGGCATGCATTTTTAATTTCTCTTTGATATTTGGGCATATTGGGACCTGATGAATGTAAAAACAAAGAATTACCAGATTTTTATTTTTTTTTTGCCTTATTTTTGTTTTTAGGAAAAATAAGAGCCACATATGAGGATATTCATTTAAAATTTTGGTAGAACAGTAGCAGCATAATGTCCTCGTAAGTGGATATCAGGCCCATGTAGAGGAAAATTGAGTATTTTGGTCTAAATAACCCAAAATGTGATGTCCACATATGTGGACGACAGGTCCTAGGAGGTTAAGGAAACAACATATATGAAGTTTGTAGCCAACAGCCGTTTGGAAATCACCTAGATGGTGCAGAAAACGTAGGTTCATTTTTGTCAGGGATCGCTTATCAAGCAGAACTCCAACATTAGCGAAGGTCCCAGGCTTTCACACGACAGGGTTATTCCATAAATCCACACATGTCTAAAGATCTTCCAAGAAGATAAAGTAGCTCATAATTCTCCAGCAAGGGTCTCTCCAACAGAATATGTATACAGGGAAACATCAGGTAAGTTCTTCTGTCAGATCCAGAAGTAAAATCCCAGTGGTGTAGGAGCCAGGCTTTACTGTTTACAATACAACAATCCAACCTTCTTACTATTACCACCAACTACGGTGTTGGATCAGACCACAGATGGCAAATAAGGTTTGTTTTAGCGGCTATGACAAAGATGACAGTACATCAGTTGAAATGTGAATGTGCTGACTTATCGGTGTAAATGCACCTACGTCATCAACATAGCAAGCATAACTGTGGAAATATAGAATCTGAAACACATTGCCAGTGAAAGCAAATGGTGTTATACGTGATTCACATCATTTTCACGCTTACCAATCTATTCAGTGACTCACTGTCATTATGTAAGTAACGTAAAAAAAAAAGGACAAAATACTGTAATGGTAATGAAATACAAGTATTACATAAAATCCATCCACAAATGTGAAGTGAAGTATAATACTTCCCAAGTTTCTACAAGTTACTGCTTCAAAGTCTTCTTTTGAGCCCGGAGCAAGAAACACCTCAGATGCTCTGATCAGAAAATCTTAGAGACTTGCTGGCGACATAGAGCTGCGCTAATTCTCTAATCCAGACAGGTGCCCGGCCTGTCAGAACACGGAAAGTGAGGAAGAATCTCGAAATGCTCGCTAATTGGTACCCAGCCTAAAGCCGAGTGAAAGGGAGTTATAGTAAAGTGATCTACATAAAATAAAAGCACAGTAATTATCTAACTTGTCTGCCGGAGCCGTCAAGAAGTCCCAAATTATAGCAACAAGTGTACTCTCCAATAGCAGTGGCGTGGCATTGTTATCTCTATTAATTTATTCATGTAATCCATTTAATTTGATATCTGTATCTCTTCCCCTTTTCTTAAAAACACTTCCTTCACAAAGCAATAATACTGCAAGTCCTTGCTTACACAGTGCATTGAAGAGGACTCAAATTGTTTGTTGAAATCAAATTTCAAGTTTCTTGTGTAGCAGATAAAAGGTAAGTGTTTTGTTTTGGGGTTTTTTGTTAAATTGCATCCAATTCTCATAATGTCTTGTAGCTGTGGACAAAACTATGTGAAATCAGTTTTCTGTAGACCTCTTTGCCACTGAAAATTTGAAAGCCAGCACCAACTAGCCAAACTGTTTGCAGCGATTCTGCCACTCTTGACAGAGAAGATAGATACATCCTCTCCCCCGGGTGTCTCCCTCATGGACTTTGATTCTTTTGAGACATAAATCCAGCTTTTTCAGTCATCCCCAGGCTGTGTCAAACACCACTTTGTGGCCATTTGAATTCTAAGCTTCACTGTTGGCGGTTTGTAAATAGGTGCTTGGAGAGTTTTGGTCTGCTGTGAGTTTGTTGATTGCAGTGATTCATGACTTGAAAATGTGTTGGGTAGCTGAGCTGCTTGGAGTGGTTTTATTAATGGGATTTAATCAAACAGGGAGAAGCAGGATAGGCAGATGGCTGGCTGGCTGGATGGATGACATGAGCATATTTGGGATCCTAAGCCAGAATCCTCATTTTATATCTGCACATTGCCTGCAAAGTACTGCAAACTGATTCAAATGTGATGGGAAATGACCACAAAGAGACATGTAGGTAGATTGCCTACAGAGACACACAAAATAACCAATGCTATTCAAAAAGATTGATTAATTTCAACAAGGAAACAGAAATATATGACTGAAGAAAAGATGCAAGAATAGAAGCAAAGAGAACTGACTGCCTTAGATTGAGCCAGTATCCCAAAAAGACAATAGTAACAATCTGTACTGACCTAAACAAATATAAATAGGTTACATGGTGGATAATGCTTCTAACATTGGAAATTAGATCATTATGTTTCTGCAGCCTCACAAGTAAAAAATTAAACCCAAGTATTAAAATGTAAACATCTATGAGCCTGACGAAGCAAAGCTCAATGAATTCTTTGACATCTGCTAATACATTCTGTCTCTGGTTCAACTCATTAAAGATTAATCTGTTATGATGTAATTACTTTTCCACCTTCACATTTCTTAACATGTGTATCTTTTTTAAAACAATTTTAATCTTTTTAAAATAAATTATATGGTTGTGAGATCTCTTTCTCTTTTATGAGAAATAAAACATTTCAGAAAGACTTTGTTTCCTTTTCTCTGTGAACACTAGATGTCCCCATGAGTCTTTAATAAAAATGAAACTCAGCCCAAGCTCTTGGTGTTTCTCTCGGCCTGTGAAAAAGCACTGTTTGGGGGATCATAAATACATATTTTTTCTATCAAGACCATGTAATATAGATGCAAATTAAAAGATTACACAGAGATTATGCAAAGAAGCAAGTGTACAGACAGTGCTAATGGAGAGTAAAAGACAAAGCACCTTGGTTAAATGCAGGGCAGTCTGTAGCATCACTGCGGCCTGCAGACAAAGCATGAGCTCAGAAAACAAAACCCTGTGCATTGTAGACCAGGTGATCCAAACAGGGAGGATTAGATAGTGAAGCTTGAGGGGTGTAATGGCTCAGATCTCCCAGCAACTCACCCTAAAGTGGATTATGAAGCTGATATTGGTGTCAGAAGTTTACTGGAGGGTGAGAGATGGAAGGAAAAGCAGGTCCAGGGTAATCTGTTGGTAGACAGACAAAGAGACGTCTGCTACTGATGCTGGATAAAAGTACAGCTTGCCTCGAGTAAGATCAGCATGGAAAAGCAATAAAGTGATAGTGTGATACTGTTAGCGACTGGTGAGGGGGAGAGCTGGAAGAGAGCTTTCACACCAAGGTGAAGCTGTGATTAGAGAGAGATTGAAGTTAAAATCCCAGGGAATCTCCAGTGTCTGTCCAGGTGCTTATTGAAGTCTTACTTTTATGGGTGTGAGGGAAACAATCAGAATGGAGTTGGGGGAGAATCAAGAAGGGGATTGATACATCTGTGCCAGGGACTTTGGGCTTAAAGATGGAGGAGATACGCTTGGAAGGAAAGCGTAGTGTAAAATCGCCAGCAGCTGCTTCTTCTTGTTCAAAGTAGTTATGATTTTTTAAATCACAAAAATCCCATCACCATCTATTATTCTGCTTATCTGAATCTTCTGATTAACTTAGAAAGCAGAAAAAACAGCAGACTTAAACTTTCAAAAGTTTTCCAAGGCAGAAATGCAGATTTTTTTTTATCCCCTGTCTGCTGGTTGATGAAGCTCATTTAATTTGAAATAATCACGTTAAGAAAAGACTTCTCTAATTGAAGTTTGCACGCTGATAAGTTCAAAATGTATTAGCAAAGTGACTGCACACACCAGTAGTCATGGGGGCACTGAGATGTAAACAACAAATAAATGCTTATTTTCTAAATGCTTATAGGAGATAGAATTGAAAAAGAGGAAATATGATGATAAAGGCGACATTTTCAGAGGTATAGTTCAGTCATGCAGAGAAGAGTCTTTTGCGAGAGTAACAAATGTCACCATTTTTCTACATCCTATTTCCATTCATCTCAGATTCATTTTGGAAAGCTAATGTTTGCACGTGTTGTCTTTTCATTTAGCATTTAAAATTTCAGCATGCAAGAAAGGATAGAAATAAAGATGTCTGCGTTGATGGGGACGCCACACAACGCAACCGGAAAGTAAACACTGATATGAGTTTTATCATACAAAAGATAAAAGACGCATCCTGCAAAGGTTTCCTGGCTGATAAATATAAGTTTTTATATTTATTTCTCTTCAGAGTCAGAAACAGTAAAAAGATGAAAACCTAGCTTCTGGTTGATGTTTGACATTTATGGTCAGATATCACAAGAAATCAGCTTTGATGACTCAGATGTGCTGCAGATTCAGACTTCTTTTCAAGATGCAACCTTAATGTTCATTAAAACATCCAGCTATAACCAGTTTAATTGTACAGTTGAGTGTCATGTATGTAAACCAACACACACACACACACACACACACACACACGCACACACACACACACACACACACGCAGTACAGTAGAAAGAAAATAAATGACATAAAAAGAAAAAAGTCATACTTGGAGACAAATCTCCCTCTGTCATTGTATTTCCCCTGAGCTCAAGAGTTTTTGGTAGTTTTTAGCAAACGTTCAAGGTTAAAATAATTAAGCTAATTAAGCTCCACTCTTATTTTAAAATACCAAACTTAGCAACAGATATGTTCATATGAATATCTTTGTCTCTGTAGCTAATAAAACACTGAACAGGAACTGGATTTTAATATAACTCATTCACTTAATTAAAGCTTAAAGTTGGCGTTATTGCCACTTTGACTGAAAGACAGGTTCTAACACTGGTAGCTGTAGCTACTACTTACCTACCTGCTTGGCTTCAACGTAAATTCAAGTTGAACAGGGAACTGCACTCACATTGATTTTGTAGCATTGCTGGTGCCTTTTGGAACACTTAATGCTAAATAGTCTTTATGCACAGCCAAGTGTGCTAGCAGACCATTCAAGAAGTCTGTCCTGTTGCTATGCTAATTAGCACTAATCAGCGCATTGGTCTATGTGATGCACTCTGCCAATCAAGCATTTTAGCTTGATTTAACAGCTCTGGACAATAACTTCTAAAACCAAAAAGGCGTGGCATCACTGTAGCTCAGTTCATCTTTCAGATACAGTCTATGCATTTTACTAGCAATGCATAGGATTTGCACTTCACTTTGCCTACAATGAGTGAAGGTTTTTGGATATGCAACCACAGCATACCTTGCTTGTAGACATCTAAAACCCACTTTGCATAGGAGGTATGGGTTGACTATTTCTCCCAAATCACAGTTGCACTTTCACGACACTTCACTTTGCTTCATATGACTAGTGTTAAGCTAAATGAGCAACAGAAAAAACAGTCTTGCACACTGCCCCCTGGTGGAAGGGGCAGTGGTTTGCAAGGGTCTGCATAGGACAAGTCCACAACCACAAACTCCCATGCTGGTCCCTGGAGGACAAAAGTCACTAGCTGGATGGATAATTCCCTTAATGCTGGAGACTGTATAATATCTCTGTAATTTGTTTGCTACATGTATAAATCAAGGGTTTTAACTTCACATACGTAGGCTGATTATATGTCATTATGTGACATATAGAGAGGTTAGTTTGATACAAGAGGATGCTGTGGACAGGGTAAAATGATTTTACTGTGGCAGCCTACAAGTGGAGCAGTAGAAAAGAGATGTAGCTGCATACAGCAACATCAAACAGTAATGCTTAAAAAAACTGAATTCCCTCTTATAGGAAACATTAACATTATAATTTAATGTTAAGTTTAAGCCACACAAAGACATTTGTCACTAATATGTTGGTAATATGTCTGCGCTATATGAGAAAAATGTGTGATAACAATGTTCACTGTGGCAATCACAAAGGCTTTATGGACTTTATGACTCGTGATTAATAAGCAAGTAATGACATGTTCATAATAGCTATACAGACCATGTGTCCTTCTGCTTTAATTAGTATTCTGATGACAGGCATTACACATTTAATATGCTGTGCCCAATGGAAAAAAAAGAAAAGAACTCATTCTTTTCAAGGTCAAACATCTGATGCTAAGTGTGACTGCTTTGTGCATGTAAACAAAATAACTTAATGTTTTGATTCCATTTCAGGCAGTCATTTGCAATGTGTTTACTGTACATATCACAGTAATGATGACTTACCAGTTAGCACCATTTGTTTAAAACGGATCCAGAGGTTGTCGGGACTAAACTGCTTCTTCTGCTGCTCTTTCTTCTTTCTAAACCAATGTGATTTCAAACAATAGTTCTATATTAGTGCAGGGATAGCTCAGTAGGTAGAGTGGTGGCCCCATGATCGGTTTGATTCCCCTGAACAGCTACCTTGAGGTACCCCTGAGCAAGGTACCGTCCCTACACACTGCTCCCCGGGCGCCCAATGGCTGCCCACTGCTTCACTAAGTGAATGGGTTAAATGCAGAGAGGAATTTCCCCACGGGGATCAATAAAGTACACCTTCTTTCTTTCTTTCTTTCTTTCTTTCTTTCTTTCTTTCTATTAATGTTCTTTTTACCTTGTCAAACCCATTGTCTCTGTGGGTACTCACACGCATATATAATGTCATTCCAAGCCACACTAAGCCACACTGTGGCTAAATATAACAAACCTGGGTGCAGTCAGTCAGACTTGATTTGCATAGCACCTATAATGCAGCTATAATGCAGGTTAATAAGCCAATAATAATAATAATCGATTGGATTTATATAGCGCTTTTCAAGGCACCCAAAGCACTTTACAATGCCACTATTCATTCACTCTCGCATTCACACACTGGTGGAGGCAGCTACAGTTGTAGCCACAGCTGCCCTGTTGCCCAAGAACACAACGACCAGGACAGAGAGCCCGGGTATCAAACTGGCGACCTTCCGGTTACAGATGCGCTTCCCAACCCCCTAACCCACGGTCACCCCAAATAAGACATAAAACAAGGAGTAATAAAATAAAATCAAACTGTAAAGTAAAACTTGAAAATGAAAGCAGTACATTATAAGAGTACATTAAGTACAAATTAAGAAAAAAATATAAAATAGATAAAACAGATTTACTAACTAAAAATACAGAAAAAATAACAAATAAGGTATGGTAAGATAAGATAAGATGCAAAACATACAACAGTAAAGAAAAGAAAAAGCACCATTCAATAAATATAGTTTGATTGGAGGTTTAATGGTGGTAATATTGTAATATCTGAACTTGGTAGTAGTGTTTGTTAAAAATCAGTAAAATCCAAGTAGAGCTGATAACTGACAATAATTTATAGCAAAGCTACAAAGTGCAACTTCTTGGACTTTTCTGAAAAGGATACTGCAAGTCTCATTAGTGAGGTCAAAACAAAAGCCGTAGTTTCTCTTTAGAAAAAAGCCTTTAATTAACAAGTTGTTGCAGTACTTAACTGCAATGAAACAACAGATGGGCATGAGGACGGTGAGGACGAAATGATTAAAGGTTCAGCATTTGCTCTTTACCCCTTCAGTGTAGCGTTCACTTCATTATTTATCTTTTCAGTAATTTTTCACTAGCAGCTGAAACTCAGCCAGAGCCAAATCCCTGAACGTGACAGATGAGGCAATGAACATGTTCAGTCACACGACTCACCAATTAAGAAAAAAACAGTTTCTGGTTGTGTTAATTACAGCATAAGAAGACTTCCCGTACTGTATGTGAACTCAAATTTATTTGTATCATGTTAATTAAGTTTTTTTTTTCCTTTACACGTTGCACTATTGCTGTAATTTAAAAAATCAATTTATGCTAAATTATTTTAGTATGAAAATGTTGAAAGCAGCACATGGGATAAGTGCATTTTTTGAGTGTGTGGATATTGAGCGCTAAAGTTAAACGAAAGAAGAAAAAACATAGAGGTACTACTGAGTGAAATATAAGGTAAATGTACATATTTGGAGTTCTGAGACATTTTTGATGTTCTTAACTTTGTTGATAGTTTGATTAGATATGTCAGGAAACTGTCAGCGGTCTCAGAGCTGTCAGCCCCTCAAAAACATATATTTATTTAAACAGATTTGTATCTAGCAGCTAATCCACTGTGTGCACTGCCTTTTGCAATATACATATTGCTGTCGATGGCGTAGCATTTCTGTCACTCCCACATGCATCAAAACCAGTTGCCTACCATTTCCAGGTTCATTTAACTGTGGAACCATAGCAAAATTTCTGAATTATAGCATTCCTGGATTACAGCAGAAAAATGGACTTCTGCCACATGAGCCTCCATAGATCCAAATTCAGCACCTGTCCCACATTTTATCCTACTTTACAATATTCATTTAATATTTTTGGGAATATGTCAGATGAAAGTACATAATATATGTTTAATTTTGCACAATGAAATCTTGGGCCAGATAGAATACCAGGAGAGAAAAACTCTACAAACTGGCAAAAGCAACACAATAATGGGCTAAAGAGAAATGTAACACTCACTAAAATCTTGTTGTCACTTACTTCCGGTGTTTTTAACTTCTAAACTTGCCACAAAAATGAAAAATGTATGGTTACTTCAACAAAAGAAACCAGTGTGTCTTTTGTTGGGGTATAAGTGGTATGACATTATTCTTTAAAATGTAATTGTTCAGCCGAGAAACCTCCCATAAGCAGGTAAACCCTTTATCAACACAGCCTTTCCTTTTGCCACTTCTATCTCTTCTTAACAGAAAGCCATTTGCTGTGACAGAGGACCTACCTCTGCAGCAAAAGCAAAATTAAGTCCAAGCTGTAGAGCAAGAGCTGCCATGTTCGCTTGCTTTGCATAATGAGATCTGATCACAATATGGACAGAATGCAGGCGCGCATATAAATCATAGATGTAAGTATAAGGCTGTGATTTTGGAGTGTTCATAAGCCACACAGCACATCCAGACATATTGCACGGTAATTCAAGATGAAAATCAGGCCTTCGGGTCACAAAGATAATCTCATGTCAAACACAGCAATATAACCTCATTAATAACAGAAAATCAAACTTTTGGAATGAATTTAAGAGCTGTCCTTGAAGCAGAAGCATAAGACTCAAAGTCTTTTTGAATACGCTCCTATATCTGTTATAAGTTGGCACTAGGCAGAAGTTTCTATCCTTTGCATTTAAAATATGTGTTCTTTTAAATGTCTTTGTGTTGTTACATGTGTAGGCTCTGACACCTGGGGGTGGAAATCTTGTAATATGCAGCTTAACATCCACGCAGTTATAAAATAACTTTAATCAAGCTATACTTTACATCCACGCCATCATGTCTGTTTTTGTACAGAGTTTCAATCCATCTCACTGGTTTTATTTATTTGTGGACTACAGAGAAGAACTTCTACATCTTATATACATGTATAATGCGAAATTCCTTTTTCCCTTCATGCCAGCAATTAGCATTGATACAAATCTCTTTTCTCTAACCTCAGTTTATCTCATTCTCTGGTTCCCAGCTTTGACTTTGATATGCATTCAGTGTCTGGACTGTCAATCACCTTTTGATAGTTGTGGCAATTTAATTAAGCATGACTTTGAGGTCATAAACAGCATAAAAGATTATATGAATGACTGTCAGTCATTTGAAAAAGAACATTATCACAGTCCTGTGGAAAAACTAAGTCTACCCTTCTACTTCCATGGGAATTAAGAGGGCAAGCAGCAGCCAGGTGCTGCAAATCAAGTGCATCGATTAACTGATCATCGGCAAGTGTGATGAGAAATTTTGGCAGTTGTCTGATCTGGAGCATTCAGTTGTGCCATAATCTTCCCAGGAGTGGATGTTTGGACAAATTCACCCTGAGGACAGACCGTGCGGCGTTCACAGAAACTGCAAAAAACCCAAGAACTACATCTCAGGCTCTGCAGACCTCATTTAACATGTTTAATGTTAAAGTAAATGGCAGTAGAATTAGAAAAATCTTCTACTCTCTAAAAAGCTTTTGATAGCATGGCTCTCAAAGCTACATCTGAAGAAGAAATGTTTCAGGAATTATCCCAAGCAAACCCACAAGTCAAGCCTACAGCAGAATGGCTGAAAAAGAAAAGAATGTTATTGGAATGGCTCACTCAACATCCAGACTGCAATCCAGTTCAGATGTTGTGATGCGACCTTGAGAGAGGTGTTCATGAATACATGCCAACAAAACCACAATGAGCGTGAGACTGATACACTCGTACAAAAAACAGTTACTTTGGGTTGTTGCTGCTAAAGGTGGTTCTTCAAGCTATTTAATCATGGGGTGGTCTTAGTTTTTCACAGGACTGCATGAAAGCTTTTCATGGAAGGGTCTAAAGAACAAGAACAGAAGAACAACGAACAGACTTGACTTTGTTATATTTCACAGACAAATGTTGGACTTTGCACATATACAATATATCTGTATGAAAGTTGCATGCGCATATGTTTTTAAAATACAATGGTATGTTGAAGATTTAAGAAGTGGATCTTTGCAGTTTGAAGGCAACAGTGTGTGGTTGGATTCCCCTATCACATTTCAGATTTAAAGCAAAGAGGCACTTCCCCTCTAAATAGATTCAGTGGTGCTATTTAAACAACTGTTTGAAGCACTAATGGATAAAAGTATTTCATAAAAGCAGCAAAGATTTGACAAAAGTCTAAATAACGAAACAGATCTGTTGGGCAGAATATTCTTATTCCTGGACTCAGAGTTATCTTGAACCCGTGTGCAGAGCTGTGACCCCTCAGCTGGGAACTACAAACACTTTAGGCACATTCTGTGTCTTTGCTTGGATTATTTTTTACATGGATTAACCAATACTTTATCCCCCCCTCTCTGTGCTTTTTATGATTTGCACCTACTGGAAAAACTTCTGTCTGAATTAAATGCTTACCTGTCTTCATTAAATTTAACAGCTTGCTTTGCTTCACCATCTTCAATCAATCTGACAGCCTGTTACCTGTTCATTCTGCATAATTCACAATGTATATTTATTATTATATTTTCTGCTGCACATGATGAGCTTTCAAGCTTGCTGGATTTACACCTTGATGTTAATGTGGCTTAACTGATAGCATCACGAGGGGTATTTACTTGTGGATTTTATGGGTTTATGCTCTTTATATACAGGCTATGTGTTTGCCAATCACACCCCATCCATTAGCAGGTAATTTTGAAAAATGTCAAAGGCAAATTTCATCTTTGCATATGTGTCTATCCAGCATTCCTTATCAAGTCTGGCTGGTGTTTCTTGCAGGTACACACACACACACACACACACACACACACACAGTATATTTACTGTCAAGTCAAAATGCAAGTATGAATTTGAGCATGTAATCTCAGTCAAATTTATCTCCCAGAAGATAAACTTGCACTGAAAAATTATAATCAAAGCTTTTTTGAACTCATTCATAGACCTGCTTTAAAAGTGGACCATGTCTCTTTAGGTCAAAAGAAGTGTTTTATGTTTTTCATCCTGCTGAGATTGATTTCATACCACATCCTCTGGGGAACGATGTTTAGCTAAGAAGCACATCAAAAGGCTACAACACTCGGTTGTAGCATGTGCACAAAGTTTTGATTAGTGGTGATCCACTTTTTAGTTCACATCCATTAGGCGGAAAAACTGGCCGCAGTAGTAGGTACTGAGATATCCAGCAACTACCGTTAAATGTTTCTGCGATCATGAATACGTCTAAAAGTAATAAAATATGCAGAAATAATAACCTTAATAACTGAGCAGCATCCAAACTGTCTTTCCCATCAGAGTACAGTCTTTGTAATTCAAATATGTGTTGAGCACAGATTGTTTTACATAAATTCTGGGCTGAATTCCTGGCCAAGATGCAATCATTTGAGTGCAACAAACACTAGTCACAAATTGAAGTTGCAGTGGCCTGAAAGCAGCATGGTGCCGTGTCTTTGTTTGAGGTCTGTTTGGGTTTCTAGTCTCAAATATCAGAGCAATGTTTGGACTCTGACCTCCAGCCAGACACAAAAGCTTTCAGTCAAAGTGCCGCGACTGCTGCATGCATTATGAATGTAGCCGTAGAGTGTTCCATTAGGAATGACTTAGCAACAACGTCCACTCATTTTCTAAGAATTACTTTGTGCATAAATGAAAAGAGCAAAACAACTGTGTGAAAAGGCTGTTGAAAGCCTCGAGGAGCGCGGGGAAAAAACGTCTGTAGCCCAAAACACTAAACTAAAAGGCAGATGCATTTTCACATGATGATCTCAAAGGTGTTTGAACAGTAGGCTAGTATTACTTTGTACATAAAGTCATCACCTTGTGGACAAACGTTTAAAGCATTTGTAAGTGCATTCAGGGAAAAATGCTTATAAAAACAACAGATGTAAATCGATAGATTATTTAATGGACATTCAAATCAAGGAGCTGTGCACATAGTGCAGGAATCAGAGAAAAGAAGAAATACGATTGAGGTCCAGTTGGATTACATCAAGTCTGAAGGGTTCTTAAAAGACAAAAAAATGTTTATAGTACAATGATTTCTCAGATAATGGAAAGATTTGCGGTAAAAGCACACATTCCACTCCACAAAGCAGCGACTGGCTCTAAAAAGTTGAGCCTTTTTTAGTCGTCTTTGTCAGTAATGGCGCTGTACTGAAGCAGAGGTCTCCTTGAAATGAATGCTCGGGCTAAACTTCTTTGATGAAGAGCTATTGTGAATCCAAACATGGCCTCTGAAATATGTTGTAAAATGGTGAAAAGTGTCCATCATACTTTCTCAAGGTAAAAAGTGACACCTTTTTTTTGACAAACACTTCAGAACACAGTTCAAAGCAGAGAAAATCAACAAATCCACACAGGTGAGAGGCTGAAGCATGCAAACTGGCTTTCAATTTTTTTTTTTGTGCTTCAGAAGCATTTTCCTTCGAGATCCCCACAGAGAATGATGTCCTTTCCACCACATCGTACAAATCACTCCGTAAAGAAATTTACTTATAAACTGTGGCAACTGCACTCTCTCTTTTCAAGTGTTTGAACTCTCACTTTGACTAAAGCATAGATCTATAAGTCTTCTTTCTTTTAGCTTGCAGCACAGCAGCCGCAAATTCACCGAGGTTGAATACAAAGCCTCGGCTCAGAAAGATGGATCCCAGCTAACGTCCCTCGGTTGGAGCAGAGGCCCAGAGAGTAGCGAGTGGGAGCCATATGCTCAGTCCTAATGCAGCGAGCACAGTGAATGTACATCAAGTTGACATCGCAATCTGGAGTCGTGCACGACAGCGCGCAGTTTAACAGATAATGGGATGCGAAACTGGTCACATATCACATCTGCGTGCGCGTGCTCTTGCTGACGCTGCCCATACAATGTGTCACAATCTATTACAGTCTCCACCACACGCCTACACACACGCGCGCACACACACTCTCTGATTATTCTCTCGAATCCATTATTTTCAAAAGAAAAGCCTGCTCACATATGAACAGATACAGAAGTGGAGTTTCTAACACTTCAGCGTGTGTGCGTGTGTGTGTATGCATACAGGCTCTTTCAAAACCAGGCTTACGCACAACGTACCCACAACCTCTCAACACAAAAGCCTGAACACACACAATGAATTTGCAGCTTGAGCACAGCAGCATGCTTTATTGCACCCGTGGAGACAAGTCCTTCCTCGACTTTCTTATTTAACATGCAGGGCATTAATTGTCTGCATGATGAATTACAACCATCTCAGCTGCGCCCATGTGACATATACACACGGGTAGTTTATAAGCACAGATGTGGCAACATAATCTCTGGATTTGTGTGGAGAATGTCAAGGGAGAGCTCCGTCTTATTTGCCTTAATGAATCACGCTGTAACTTCATTTCACACGAGCGGCAACACTTTTGGCATATGTGCTGAGTGAGCGTCAGCACGTACATCATGTTTGATTATGGTGATGTGACTGTTTACACACGTGACGTGAAGCCTGTGACATGTTTTCGGGATTTGCACGAAGGCAAACATTTCAGCGGTTTAATGCTGGCGTGTTTTGAGCATCGGTGGACAAATAAATCCATAATAACCTTTCAGCATGCTTTAATTCAAGTGGTCTGAGAGGGAACTTGACTCCTACACCTTGTGTGGGCTGTTTTATATTTTCGTGAAGTATAAAGAGCAAAAAAAAAAAAAAAAAAGTGTGCACATGAATTAAGCAGTGGTGGAGCATTGAGTTAGCCTTTTACCTGATGAGTGGCGAATGAATTTGTGCGAGACCAATTATTCCATACTAATGCCTCATCTGAACGCAAGGGCCAAGATGCCAGAGGAGGGCTAGCTATTTTCACATTTTGGCAGATTTAATGGGCTTTTTTTAGTCTTTTAGATTTAGACTTTCGGTTTCAGGCAAAATGTGTCTCTTTCATGTGGAAACTACCAATTAAAAAAGCCTCATGACATTACTGCCAGTATAAATGTATCTTAAATTTGCTACCAGTGAGAGTCAGCAGGTGCTGGCTCCAGGAAACTCTCTGGCTTGTGTGAAAAATTCCAAGAACTCTTTCCACACATTGTTATGATGTCGGGCGCTTATTTATTTTATGTGATGGTAAGTACATAAAGGAAATTCAAAACTGAATAATCACTTTGAATAACCATTTCTCTGTGCTTTAGGAGCGTCCACACAGGAAGCGCGCATTATGCATCATTTTGTGATGGTTGGTCATTAGCAGACATTCCAGGCTTCACTTCTTGGTAACCCTCTTTTTACCCATGCTGCTGTATTTACCAGCCTGTCTTATGTCAATCCCCAATATCCTTCACTGGCAGCCATGCGAATCCCTTGCCCTGAAGCTGAGAAAAGTTTAACCCAGGCCCTGCCAACTTCACATCACTAAAACTTCATCTAAGCAACCTGGTGACCAGAGAACGTAGAAAGTGGATTAAATTCTGTCACTTAAGCAACTACGTGCCTCGTGCTGCTGACGTGAAGTGGATACACTTCACAAGTGAAGGTAATGTATGGATAAATTCAAATGGTTAATTTCTGTTAAATTTCATAGTAAAGTCATTATCTTACATATACTTTACTACTTTATCTTTTGTATGTGGGTTAGGGAATTTATTTTATATAGCTATTTTTTTTAGTGTTTATTAGATTGTATAATAAAGCAGCAGCCTTTGAGACAAACAACTGTGCTAAATCCATCTTTTATATAAGGTCTATGGTTTAACTCAATATTCAGATCACTGCAGTTACAATTTTTTCATCAGTTAATTAAAATAACTCACTTTGCATTAACCAGATTTTTTCAAAAAGTGAGCATTTGTTGATTTTTAAAAGGTTTTCATTTTAATACATGTTATGTGCAGATTTACTGTTTAATATGCTTCAGTTTTTTGTCCATTTTTGTTTCTAATATTTCCGTAGCATGCAGGCCAAACAGCGTGTGAGTAAACGATTTAAAGTTTGATAATGAATGCTGAAGATAGATGCACGTGAGGTATTTTGTGTGTGCAGAGGAAGCCATCAGGTTGGTGAACTGAGGAAACAGATAAACAAGAAGCTGAGAATATTGAGGCTTAGTCTATGTGATAGTCACTCACAAGAACTCTGCCTTCATGACAAAACGTCACCATTGTTTTTTGTTCAAATGCTTGAAATGACCTGTGTTTACATTTTCCTAACAAGTGACCTTTTGTGTCTTGAGTGACTCACCTCTGCCACAAGCAACAGTGGAAGGATGGGAGGTTTGATAATGTCACAACACTTAGGAGGGAGGTAGTTCTGAATACAAAGTGGCAGACTTTGACTTGCATTGTTTACTCCAAACAGTCAGCATGCTTTTGTTGATTTTTTTTGTTTCTTGCAAGTTTTTTAGCCAGCAAACATACTCATTCCCTAACATTAACACTATTTAATTCCTATACCTTAAACCAGATGGCAGATCTGAAAACACTCCTATCACGCATACAGTCACAAAAAACAGTCACAGCTGTTTCTTATTTTAGTTTTTTTTTTTTTTTAGGTTTCCACAAAATGTGTTCTCTTTGTTCAGATATCATAGAAACATCTCAGTTGTAATCACAGGACGTTTGGAGCTTTAGTCAGGTAAAATAAACTCTACAGGTGAAGCTGGTAAGTAAATGTTGATTTTGACTGTTTTTGTCAAAGTACTATTTTTAAAGTAAAACTTTTTTTTTCTTTACAAGCATGGGTGAGTCCCTGTGCAAAGATGTATAAGACCCTCTTTCTGCAGCAATGCAATACCTACAGACCAAAAAAGAGACAAAGACCACAAACTATGCACCTATCATGGTCTGTCTCCAGAATTACACTCCTGAGCTATTTTGAGTAATATTATGTGTGTTTGTGGGGATTTTATGTTGATTTTTTGTAGCTGTTTTGCACCTCTGTCTACAATCCATCTATCCTTTTTCTCCCACTTACAAAATTCTGGGTCAAGGGGTGAAAGACGTCTTACACCATGGACAGGACGGCAATTTATCATCTATTTCTTATTACTTTTTTATTACTTTGTTTTACTCTGTTGCCTGTGTTTCTTGCAGTTTTTGCTTCTTCTTGTGGTCCTTCTGCAACTCATTTCACTTCCTTTGTGTGTCTTTGCTATTGTTTTGTTGTCATTTTTCATTTCATTTTGATTGATTTCTGTCTCCTGCTGCTTTGTAATACAGTACACTTTCTCTGATAAGCCCATTAAACATTTCATTTTAATACATGATAGCTGGTCCTGAGTTACAACCTAATAAATTGCTGCTGATTTTTTTTTTGTAGCACCAGACTTATTCATTAAAATCTATTATTATTCCTTCCCCTCCTCCCAGAAACAGACCATGTGTCACTTATGTGTGAGGATAGTTTACCAGAGAGTCACTGGCCATGTATTTTTTTAGCACCCAAGCAGGAAGTGAGAAAGTTTTTGTATGCATGCTGGGTGAGCAGATGTCACTAAAATCAATAAACCAGCAAGTGCCGACTTCTTTTCTGTGTTTTGCAGTACATCCGTAATTTCAAATCATTCTTCAGTTCAATAGGTAATCACTAGCTTATTATAAGCTTACTTATTCACTGAAGACTGAAGGATTGGTGACTCAAAGGCACGTGCAGTTCTCATAATAGCACGGATACGTCAGAAATATGCGCTTGCCAAACAGAATAAATAAAACAGTACAGTCAGGTGGCTAGATGATAAATCAGTAGAACTTTAAACCCATGATGTTCACTTTGCAAGTTTACTGACAATTTAATAATGGAAATATTCCAACAAAAAGAACATGCTGGAACAATAATTTGCTGATTAGGTCCAGCTGTCCTTCCCTACTACAAGAAAAGACAAACTCAAGTGAAATAGAAGTGTTGCAATTCCAGGCACTGATGACAGAGAGCCATCATTCCATTTCCTGAGATCATTTTTTCTCCACAGAACTGAACTTTTCTTGCACTGAAACAACCCAGAAAATATCTTATTCCCTGGACAGTTTCTAATGTGCTGAACTGGAGACTGGTCTGAGACACAGCCAAGGTTTCTACTGGTGCTGTTTCTTTTTTTGTCTGTTCAGTCATGAAGACTAATGTTACAGCGCTGCACATTTCCTTCGCTGACTGTTCCCACTGCTGTATGAAGGAAATGTGCACCAGTCCTTTTGTGTGCGAAGCACCAAACATGCACCAGATGTTTACATTGCCAAATGCGGAAACATTTGTTCATTGTTCGCATTTCTGTTGTGCTTCTCTGATATGTAAGTATGTAGAAGTGGCATAGATTGCTACTTGCAACATTATTTTGCAGAGATGCTGTCCATTGAAAATCTTTCACAATGAGCTACAGTGCATTTTAAAAGTAGCCACTGATGCACAAAAGGATAAAAAACGGTGGTGTGGTATGCTAGGATCATAATATACCAGCAGCAGCCTGCAGTGTGGCACACACATAAAGTAAGAATGGAATGTCGTCTCACTTTAAGCGTGCATCAAAAAGGGGGAATTTAAAACATCTAGAAAGTAAGCTAAACAATAGACTAAACAGAATAAATATAAGAATAACAAATCAAGGAAAAGCTCAAATCACTGCATTTGTATATCTACTGATATCCTATAAACATAGCACACATACAGGTATCATAGTTGCAGTACAACATCAAGTTATTTAAAGCCAGAAAAGCTTGGCAAAAGACCCCGAAGGCAAACCCTCTTGACATTGTTGTGTCTTCACTTATAAGCTGATGCAGGACATGACACCACAGACTACTGCTCTAATAATAATAACTGAATGTGGACAGTTGTGAAGGATGTACACTAGTTCTTTAAGTATGAGGGCAAGATATAAAATTCAAAAATGTACTAAAATATTATGAACATGATCATTATTATTAGTGTTCGTAGTAGTAATAATATATGCTTTTCTTTACTGTGCCACCAATTTAAAGCATTGTAGGATACCTTTACACATATACATACTTGAATGCATGTTCTTTACATTTTCACTTTAGTTTAAAACCTAAGTATCTAAAAGAAAAAATAATAATAATATTTTTTTCTGTTTCCCGCTTTACATGGTCTGTAGCAAAAAAGGAAATAAAGAACTAAGAAATAACCAAATCTGCTCATTTGCGGTTTGTCACATTTAATTCAGTATAAAACAGAGTGTTATGGAGCAGCAATAAGGTGATAATGAATGGAGTTTAATTAATGGAATATGTAGCACCGTTGATGCATTACTTTATGGTTGATATATGAGTCTGCGTGTGTATAAATATAAATACACATAAGTGTGTGTCTCTGTGTGAGTAAGTGAGAGAGTGGGGCAGCCACAAGACCCGTCTCTCTCGCTCTCTTTCTCTCGCACTCTCTCTGCCCCCCTCTCTCTCTTTCGCGCGCTTCGCTTTCCCTCCCGTGTTAGTCAAGGACAGTTTCGCTTGGCACGGAGGCACTAAACCGCTCCACATCCACTCTGTCGGTGTGCGCTCGTTCTCTTGCCTATACTGCCTACTACGGGATATTTGTGATTGGTTCATCCCCTCCTCTCCTCCCTCCCTCCCCTGTGATTGTATGTAAATCCGGTCAGGACTGAGCCAGTAGGTGAGGTTGGGGCTGGTGGCTCCTACCTCAGTGGCGCACACGAGACCCGAAAGCGGCCGAGGTGAGATCGCTGCGCCGTCGGAGCTGTCCACTCTGTCGTGGTGCTGAACTCTACACCCTCCTCTCGCCTTCTCCTTCCTCCGTCGGCTCTACTGTACTTGGTGTTATTTTGGGAAAGGATTAACAATCTGCCCTTTGGCTGCTTAGAGGTGCAAACTTCTACGGAGCACAGCTCTCTGCTCACATCGGAAATTACCCCCAGACCGTCCGTGGATTTGACCCGACCTCGAGATTATCATTAATTGCTCCTTACTTTGTTGAGAAGTGTTGCTTCAATCCGTTCACCGCAACTGTTGTTCGGATTACCCTCCTGGATGGTTAACGTCTGGATTCACAGGTAAGAAAATGTGTGTTTGTGTGTTTTATATGCTGTTGTGGACTAATTGTTAAAGCCCATCCGATCTGAGCGCCTTCCCGAGGAAGTCCTCATCTCTGTGTGACTCGCTATCAGACACACAGCTTAACCCCCATCATCGGTGAGGCGCCACAACTCTTTTCTAATAATCCACCGGGTCAGTCTCCCCGACTCAGAAAATATCTCTCAATCTACTGCCTTAAGCTTTTACCATTTTCAATTTACTTTCAGCCAGGTCCCGGAGACTCAAATCAGCTGATATCCGGATATCTGAAGTTGAGATTATAGTTGCTGTTATGCTGTCAGGGTGAGCGCACTGAAGCACAAACATTCCCCATTGTAACACAATCAATGTTTCTGAAACGATTGCAGGCACGCCGCGTTGCCCAGAGCTTTTAATTTATCCGCGTAGTACTTAGCGTGTTATTTTTTCCCCCCTTGGCACGCTAATCCTTGAGTGACACCGTTAGCAGCGAAGGGATTATACTTTTGTTTTTCATCCTCTGCTTTGCGCCTGACTCATTTGGCAGGACCATATTACGGGCTCTTGTGCCGGGGATGGCCGTTAACTGTGTTGTCTGGCGATTTGCGAAAGAACATATTTGGGGTCATTGTTTTAATCTCTGCTGCGGTGCATCAGACGGACTTAAAAGTAGCCCAGCAGAAAACCAGATTAAGTTCTTCAATCGATACGACTTAGATTTTACATGTTAAATCCACTACACGAGGTTACTGTTGCAGGACGTGGGAGCGTCATCATTATTTTTCTTTTTGTTTTTTGTGTGGAAAAGTAGGACTCGTGCACATTAATATACAACAGAATTTGTCGTGTTTCAAATGAGTTTAATAATATATTCTGTGGATAAAAGCACATTCTTTTGAAGTTCATTTTTCAGATGACAATATAATTGGAAATCTTACAGGTTCACTTATGTTTTAAACACATTTATGCATCATCATTCACTTTATGACACTCTTATTATGACACTTTAATAAGAGTTTTAGTTTTAGTGTTTTTTTCTTAGTGTTTTCTTGCCTTTAAATGATAAAAATACCTCTATCTGCACAGATTATACAAAAACTAGGCTAACTCTTCAATTTTTACCTTTATTATTCTTTTCTTTTTTGATTTGTGGACAAGACTGAATCCTGATTCACCCAGTGACAACTTTACTTGGTTACAGTAAGTGCAGTAAGCACATCAATGGGACAAGACAGAGGATGTCTTCATAAATACTTTAAATTCTTGCTGTTTGGTCCTTCCCACACAATGTTGACATACTTTGTAATTCATGAGGTGCACGGATGATGCCAATCCCGGCACATTCCTTGACTAATTGCACCATCAAGTAAAAATCTTGTGTCGAAAGTACAAATGCTACAGAAGCCATGCAGTTTGAACGTTCAGCCATCTGTAGGCCTCTACGATCAAACTTCAAACACTCCATTCCCGCAATGCATCCACTTTATCTTTCGAAGCTCTTTGAAACCGCAAGATAGAATCTATTTCCAATGGTGCATTAGATGGATCTGTGAATCTGGTGTTCAAGGCTGCACTCACTAATTGATTCTCCACTCGAATACAAGCCAGGAACCAAGTAATGTATCATTTATGTAAGTCATATATTATATATACTGTGCAGAATGAAGTGAGGATATTTGATAAACCAGTCTTAATAAATAAGAGTCAGCTGTAGAGGGAAGCGGAAAGTGAGATAAGACAATGCTCATTTTTAGAATGACTCTGTAGACTTTGTGCACTGAATGATGCCAATAATATCAGTGCACATTAATGTTCAAGATGACAAAGCTGAATAGCCGTATAAAGCATTCTTTTTCTCCACCACACTAAGACCAGAAAAGTCTATTTCTTTTTTGGACTCCAATTAAGCCATTTAACAAAAGATATACTGTAGGTGGCAGCTGAGCAGGTATAGTGTTAACGGAGCTGCTCTGCTTGTCATTAAAACAACTTTTTTTGGGCACAGTAGGGAGGCAAAGGCTTTTGAGTCAATAATGCTTTTGACTAGACGGAAGAATAAAATGCTAGGAAAATGATCAAGGCATTACAGCTTTGAGAGGAAAAGCATACAATCTGAAGGTGCGAGCACCCACTGATGGTGGCTAGTTGCAGGGGGCAGATTTGGGGTGATATGACAATAAAGCTGTATGTTGGGAAGGAAAATTGCGCTGCCACTGAAAATGGTGCCATTTTAGGGTTTTCACCGTGATCTCAGGTGTCCAGGCGTCGCAGCAGGTTCAAAAATCTTTAGCAATTACCCTCTGTGATGTCTTTATGGGCTATTTTAGAGAGGTAAATGGTCTTTGAAAGCAGATTTTATTCTGAGAGAAGTACTCTTGTGTCTTTCTGTACGCATGTCAGATACAACTGTGCATGCTGCAGCCAGGTCAGTTTGAGTAGGTTTTCCCATTAAACCAATAATGGTCTGCTCTGGCCTCTTTTGAAAACTGTACAAGACACTCATTAATGTGGGGGATAAAAACTGTAACACTACCAGTTTCCTGTGTTGAGGTTTCTAACATGTGACCTGAGCATGTGTCACAAGACAACATACCTGCTGTGCCGGTAAAGCTGCTTTAATGGGTTTATACAGTGAACGATGTGTTCGAGTCCCTTGCAGATGGAGGTGTACACACAACCTTTCAACTCTCAGAATTTAACACCATGCTTGATAAACACTTTTTCAAAGCTCCGTTTGATATCTAAAAGGTCTGTTCACCCAAAAGACATCAAAAGAAATGTTCTTGGTATCCAGTCACGCAGATTGTTTTCTTTGCTTTTGAAAAGGTTTAAGAGATAAATGCCTCGTAAACGTCTGCCTCTGCCCAAATATAATGAATATAAATAAATATGAATGTATCTGTGCTAGTTTGAGCCCATCCTATAACTCTTATATGGACTGTTTCTGGTTTTTGGCAGAAACTGGTTCATCTAAAGGGCAGAATATTATTCTTAGTACATGTTTATGTTGATTTAAAGGGGAGCTTTTACGCTTTACCAAGTGAAGCCAAAAGCTGCTCTAAACGCTGCCTTTCAGACAGTTTCTTCTGCTCTTGGTCCTGTATGGTGTCAATTAGAGGGGATATCCCTAAACGGTCAGCTCTTTCTGTAAGCACAGAAGCCCCGCCCACCTGCTGTTCACATCTCATGTTTACGAGGGGCAGCCAATACAAATAAAAATAAAAATGAGCTAGTCTGAGATAAAGAGCGAACTGACAGGGATCTTGAACCGTGAATCTTGCAACACTACCTAAACAGAGTTGAAGAATAAATTAAGGAGCTTAAAATGAGAATAAAAGATCCCCTTTAAACATTTTAGTTCCATAAGCTTTGCAAAATAACTCTAATTCACCTTGGGTAAATAGAAATGAATCAGTGGAGCTAAAGTAAATGAGAAAATATATTTTAGAATTAGCTGAACCAGATAAAGAAAGTTCAGTGCTCAAGATATACTCTCATACTTTTTTGTTTTTACAACCATTTGAAGAAATGTTTTGACTGTGGAACCAAATTTATGGTTGACTAAATTAATTTAGTCAACCATGAAGTCGGGAGGTGAGGGAAAGCATGAAGCAGATGTTTTTCAAAGTTTAAAAATGTACCTGCTAACACAAATCAGCAGATTTCTTAGCTAATTTGTTCATCTGATCCTTGGCTTTCCATCTAATATACGAAGCAACATTTTGCCCGTCACCATCAGTGCATCTTCACTCTTGAAATAGCAGCCACATTGTGACAACAAGACTAGGAAGTCACTGCAAACAGCTGTCGTTGGCCAAGAAATTTCTCTAGCACATCCTGTGCAACACCAACAATTCATTTAGTTTTTTAGTATTTGCAGAGTTATTTTAGTATAGCCAGATAGTTAGCGAGGTTTAGCGATACTAGCAGATGCAATTTTGAACTTTGAAAAGAGCTAGCAGCTTCTTCCTGCCTGCCAAGCTCAATGTTTACAGTGCAGACATAATAGTGGCATCAGTCTTCAAATTTCACTCTTGGCAAGAAAATAAGCAGAATCCCAAAATATCTCTCTATTCCTTCAGTTTGAATTCTGTTATTTGTTGAAAGATGCCACCTGTACTGACTGAATTTATCAGCAACAGACTGTTCCTAAGTAATGCCTGGTTTCACAGTTGTAATGACACTGTGTATATTCTCACCTGAGAGTTACCCTTTACGGGCACGGTGACTCCACTGGAGCAGTTTGGAGAGTAAAAGCACTTTTAAATTGGGTGTTAATAGGGTGTTTACTTCCAGAATTCACCTTTAGTAGTTTTTCCCTTGTTAGTCTGGGTTTGACCAGCAGTATGAGTGTTGTCTGCCTACCTGTTTTTAACAATCATAATATGGGCTATTTTAAATACAAGGGGCGGCAGTTGAGAAAAAACTGACTAAAGATGGTGAAAAAAACTGAGATTAAATTTACATTTCAAGTGTTTTCAGTGCATATTTTCATATAAAAATTGTTTGTTTTTACGTTTCATGACTTAATAGCCCAACCCATCTCAACAATGACACTTGTAACACTGCTCCCCCCCTTTTCCATCTCTTTTCTTCCCACTCTGAGCTAAGCTTTAACCGCTGCCAACTCCCATCTGTGTCTCTGTGTCTGTCTTTGTTGTTCCCCTCTTTAATACGTGGAATCTTTATTGTGCAGAAGACCCACACAGACTGACGTATGTTATTCTGCTAACATGTTTAGGAGACGCAACCTCCTCCTGACATCCTTTTCTCCTGGCAAGCAGCGGTTTGTTTGATGATGTGAAAAATATTTTTTTTCCCCTCTGTCGTGCACGTTGCCTCTCTCATTTATAGGACTTCACCGTTGCATGAAAAGATACAAACAAACAGAAAACCTATTATTATCGCATGTAGCTTTTACAGATGAAAACGGCTATAATGTAATTTAGATTACTATTTGCATTTAGCTTGCTGTAACGATGTGAGAGGATCCCTGCTCTGTGTGCAGTGAAATCAAGCTGGTAACATTTCCACTGGATCATTTTTCTTTTTCCTTGCTTCGAGGATCAATATAAGCTAACAGTATGAGGCCGTGTCTCCTGACTTTTCAAACAGCTCTAGATTTCTGAAGCATGACCTCCTACATTCCATGTCTTGATTGAACTCCAAGTGGATTGTTAAATTGTTATTGTCATAACCTATTTCATGCAGTATGGCAGAACAAGGGTTCCGTGACTACTTTTAAGGCCAAGGCTTGGGGATATATTGAGAAGGCTCTTTGCAGATGGCCAGACCATAACAGAAGTAGAACAAACCTTCAAGGCAAAGGCCAACAGGCTGTAGGTTTCGGCTCTAATCCCGTCGAGCACAGTGATGACAAGTGTGGTTTGAGGCATTGTAAAATACTGTATGTTTCAGTGGTTCTGTTAGGAACCTGGCAGCTTTGGTCAAAGCCAGAGACATAACAGTCTGTCTCTGAAATAATAATGCCGTTGTTTGCTGGTTGTTGGAAGCATCTGATGCTCTGGGAGTAAGGGTGGTCTGGCCATGCGTTGAATTTTAATGATATCACAAGTCACAGTTCGCTGTTCGCTGCTTCTGTGGCCAAGTGTGACAACATTGTTCAGGGCACAGTACAGTAGATCAGATCGGTCTGATTATGTAATGATTATTAACAATGGGAGAGCCATGTGCCTCTGCCAGGCGGTTTTTCCTGCAGTCTTGTAGTGGCAGCCTGTACTTCCTGACATTTGAAATGGTCTATAAATTAAAGAGCTATAAAAGAAAAGTCAAGGTCTTTGTTGCCTCTGTCTCATATGGAAAGACTCCCAAGACCATAAATGATTGCGATGTCAGCCATATAAGGTTGAAATCTCTGTCAAATCTTTCTCAGAAGTTGCTGCATTGGGAGTATTTTTGTTGTGCTTCCTGGTGCTCTTGATTGTTAATAACTGTGGTTTTTGGATTAATTGGAAGGTACAACTGAAGCTGATAGTACACAGTACACTGTTTATAATTCTCAGATGCTGTGCAAAACTCAACAGAAAGCCTGTGCAAAACATATATTAGAATCCCCTTCATTTTAGCTTTGGGTGGTTTTTTTCAGTGCTGCGATGAATAATGCACACACACTCTGTGGATGAATTAGTTCAAATTTTCATATAGTATAAACTGGCAGCCTGGGACTGGTCACAGTGTGCTATCTGACATTTCTTAAAGGACTGGCTGTGTGGATCAAAGACACACGATAAACTCTGAGAAATTCTCAAGCTTCTTTAGCAGGAACCAAGAATAGAGTCTTTCGATTCCCCTTCAAATGTCACCAAGTCCTGTTTTTTTACATAAAATTATTTTTGTAGGGTTTTATTATCTTTTTTAATTACTATAATTTCTTAATTCATACATCTTGAGAGAGTGAAACTCCAAAAACTTGAAGTGCATTTCTTATCACTTGGAGTTTATGTTTGAGCTTCAGTTTTTTTTTTTTAATTTTATGATAGAAATTGAAATTGTCACGGTTCTGGGTCAGTTTGACCCAGTATTTTGAGTTGTTATGTTTTGGTTTATTTTTGAATGATGGATTGCTCTTTATGTTTCTCTGGTGCTTTGTTGGTTTTTATGATGAATCTGTGTTTCAGGTATTCTGGTGTGTTTCTGCATTATGATTAAGGTTCGGGTTGTATTTTGTTATTATTGCCGGTTTAGTTCAGTGTCTAGTCTGTCTCACTCTGTCAAGTCAGTGTCCTAGTAAAGTGTGTCTTGTTTCCTGTTTTACTTTGAAGGTTCATGTTCCTGTCTGTTGTCAGTGTGTTCAGTTTTACTGCTCCCCTGTCTCGTTAGTCTAATTTCTCCCAGCTGTGTCTCCCTCCTGTTTTCCATTCCCTGATTAGGTCCCTGTGTATTTAGGCCCTGTGTTTGTCCTTGCTCATTGTCGTGTTGTACCATCAGATTATGCCTGTGTGTTTCTGTTCTCAGTATTCAGTGTTCACTTCACGTTTTGTCTTCATGCCAGCAATAAAGCTGAGGTTTTGAGTTGTATTCAGTGTCCGAGTCTCGCATTTGGATCCTCCTCTCCATCCGCCTGCACACAGAGCCCTGACAGAACGATGCGAGCAGTAATGGATCCAGCGGACTCCGTGTGGTATCGGCGACCTGCAGTTTCTACCTTCCTCAAGGAGTGGGAGAGGCAGGAGGCTAGGTGTGTCTGGGAGCACGAGTCACCATTCAATGGGTCTCGTTTGGCTCTGGGTGGGCCCCGCAGCTTCCAAACCGCGATGGCTACTGCTGTTCCATCAGCTGTTCCGTTAGGGATGCGAGGGGGCAAGCGCTCTCTCTCAAAGGCAGCAGCTCCTCAGTCTTCTGGTGTCACTCCACCGCTGCTCTCGGAATTCAGGCCCTGCAGGAGGGACAAGCAGCGGCGAAAGAAGGATTATGTGGTGGAAGACACTGGGCTTACTCCACTGCAATCCTTTGCTTTGTTTTTGGGACTTCCACGTTCAGAGCTACACAAACATCCCGCTTCTTCGTCCCAGCCCGGCCCACCGAAAGACTTTCGGTCCGGTCTGCAGGAGGATTCGTAGTCTGGCTTACCTCCCTCTTCCCAGAGTGAGCGACACTCACGCAGTGGTTGCTCCGCTTCCTCTGGACAATCAGCAGTGGTGAGCAACAAAGACTGTTTTTCTCCCCCTGAACTCATGTATGTAACAAACAATAAATCTACCCCTAAGACCCTGAAGGCTACCTGCCATGCAAGTGAATCTAAATCTGCTAACTTGGAGGTAGTTGAGTCTGTGTTTGTTAACCCTGTGAACTTCTGCTCTCAGGATTTAAGAACCGGTTTTCATTCTGCACAATCTGAACCCAGTGTTAAAATGACTAAGACTACTTTACTTGAATCTGGGGGGAGAAATTTTCGGACTACTGTGAAATTTCCGGAGGCTGCAAGTTCTGCTTTCAAGTCAGCTGAAAGGGAGGTGGTCAATGTTTCTAAGCCAGCTTTTCAGCCATGTACTTTTCAGCAAGGGCACAGGCAGTTGGTAGGGACGGAGATTGCAGGCTGTAACTTAGGCTCTCTGAAGGAAGAGGCTGTCTGCTCCCCGAGGACATTTAAGGACTCTAGTTGCCCCTCTCTACAATCTATTAAGACTGTGGTTCCTCCTAGGGACTGTTCTGTATCCCTGTTGGATGTGTCTGAGGTTGCCCACTCTGCAAAGACTATATTCCCAGACCCAGTTGGCAATATTGTGCATTTTGAGGCCGTTCCTGAGCTTCTCTCTCTCCTCCTGTTCCTGCTCCCAGGGTAGCTCGGTTCCCCTCCACCCATTTCAGTTCCTCGGTTGGAGGGGCTGGTGTTCAGCTGGTCCCAGCACCTGTTCCTGTGTCCGCTGGAGGCTCAGGTGAGCCCGTCCAGGAGTTTTTCTCGTGTTCAGAAGGCTCAGGAGGATTAGCTCAGTCACCTTCACAATCACCGTCACTAAAATCTCTATTGCAGTCCCTAGCTCAGTCTCCACCTCCACCACATTCAGCCCCGCTACCCATAGCTCAGTCATTACCACAACCAGACTTACTACAAACTTTGTTACAGTCCATAGCCCAGTCAGTAGCTCAGTTGGTAGAACAATCATTAACTTTGTCATTAGTTCAGTCAGCCACTCATCTTCACCCTCAGCCAGGGGTCCCAATTGCCTGTGGCCCAGCATCTGCTCTGGCTGGAGGGCCAGAGGAGCCCGTCCAGCCTCATGTCTCGTCAGCTGGAGGGCCCGAGGAGCCCGTACAGCCTCAAGTCACGTCACCTGGGGGTTTCGGGAGAACCCAGCCAGCACATCCTCATGTCTGCTGACGGTCCGGGGAAGTCTGTTCAGCCGTCGCCTGCAGCATCGTCGCCTGCAGCATCGTCGCCTGCAGCATCGTCGCCTGCAGCATCGTCGCCTGCAGCATCGTCGCCTGCAGCATCGTCGCCTGCAGCATCGTCGCCTGCAGCATCACCACATTCAGGTTCCGCAGCCGCCTTGCTGCCGTCAGGTTCTGCAGCCGCCAGGTTCCGCAGCAGCCTCGCTGCCGTCAGGTTCGACCTCGCTGCCGCCAGGTTCTGCAGCCGCCTCGCTGCCGCCAGGTTCCGCAGCTGCCTCGCTGCCATCTGGTCCGGCCTCTGGGTCTTCATCCACTGGGTCATCATCCACATATTTGAGCGTCAAGGTTGCAGCCGGCTCCGCGGCCGGCCTCTGGACCTGCTCAGTCGCCGCCGGCCTTGCTGCCGGCCTTGCTGCCGGCCTTGCTGCCGGCCTTGCTGCCGGCCTTGCTGCCGGCCTTGCTGCCGGCCTTGCTGCCGGCCTTGCTGCCGGCCTCCTGACCTGCTCAGTCGCCGCCGCTGCCTTCCGCATGGCTGGCCCCCGGACCTGCTCTGTTGCTGCTGTCCGCACGGCCAGCTCCCTGAACTGTTTTGGCCCCGTGCAGTCTACCTTCGGGTCGACCCTCTGAACGTTTTCGTGGACTAGTGTTGGGATCCGGTCTAGTTTTGTTTGGATCATTACTGTATTCCTGGACTTCTGATTTCTTGGATTGTTTCTAGGTCTCCCGTGTTTGTGTGTTGAACTGTTTTTCTTGTGTTTATCGACTGTTCTGGACTCTTGCTCCTTGGTTTTTGTTTGGTTTCTGTCCCTCAGGTCAGTTTGACCCAGTATTTTGAGTTATGTTTTGGTTTATTTTTGAATGATGGATTGTTCTTTGTTTCTCTGGTGCTTTGTTGGTTTTTATGATGAATCTGTGTTTCAGGTATTCTGGTGTGTTTCTGCATTATGATTAAGGTTCGGGTTGTATTTTGTTATTATTGCCGGTTTAGTTCAGTGTCTAGTCTGTCTCACTGTCAAGTCAGTGTCCTAGTAAAGTGTGTCTTGTTTCCTTTTTTACGTTGAAGGTTCATGTTCCTGTCTGTTGTCAGTGTGTTCAGTTTTACTGCTCCCCTGTCTTCTTAGTCTAATTTCTCCCTCCTGTTTTCCATTCCCTGATTACGTCCCTGTGTATTTTAGACCTGTGTTTGTCCTTGCTCATTGTTGCATCGTACCATCAGATTATGCCTGTGTGTTTCTGTTCTCAGTATTCAGTGTTCACTTCATGTTTTGTCTTCATGCCAGCAATAAAGCTGAGGTTTTGAGTTGTATTCAGTGTCCAAGTCTCGCATTTGGATCCTCCTCTCCATCCGCCTGCACACAGAGCCCTGACAGAAATTTAAAAAGTTTTGTTTTTTAGTTTCTTCCCTATAAAGTAGAGGGGGCTTTGATTCATCTTCTTCATCAACTGATAGTTTGCCTACTTCAGATGAAGTCATAAACATTAAAATATTTACTATTACAAGAAATATAAATGAGGACTATTTGATATTTAGGGAATTACATTTATTTACTTTTTGCCAAACTCCCAGGTCTGTATCATAAATGCCTACCTAGTATCTGGTTAGATCAGGTTAGACAGCTATAAACTGCTTGCATAGGCAGACAGCAATGTAAATGCAAATTGCACTGAGGTTGTTCTTCTTGCCTTTCATTCTGTTTGATTAATTATTGATTAATGAAACATATTAAATTCAACTATATATAACTGATGAACGTAGCCTTTGATGTCCACCACCGATTGGTGAAGCTATGTATTTTTGTATGTGTGTGTGTGTGTGTGTTCCTGTCTAGCTATCTTTGTGAGGACCGAAATCTGCATTCTACTGTACTTGTGAGAACCAACAGTCACTTGTGAGGACACACAACCCGGTCCTCACAAATTTGAAGGCATTTTTGAGGCTCAAAATGTGGTTTTAGTGTCAGGGTTTAGGGTGAGGCATTAATTTTTGGTTAGGGTAAGGGGCTAGGGAAAGCATTATATCAATGAAGGTCCTCACTATGATAGCTGAACGGGGTTGTGTGTGTGTGTGTGTGTGTGTGTGTAAAGTTTGACATTTTTGAGAGACTGCCTCAAGTGGCCATTAGAAGAACTGCAGTATTTAACACTTTCTCAATGACTTCACTTTTTATCCCTGAGTGCCTGTTGGCAATATGAACGTGGAGAGAGCAAGGACTCATGGGATTGTTAATATTTAAGTTAAAGAAATTAGACAAGTTACTCTGCAATTACTCAACTACTTTTTATACTGAGTATGTTAGTGGAACTACTTGCACACTCACACCAAATTTTCTAATAACACTGTTTTATAATAATACATTTTTCTGAGGAAAATAGTTGCATTTTTTTGTTTGCTTGTTTTTGTTTTTTGTTTTAATGTGAAAACACCCAACAATACATTTTAGAAAATATTGAGTGAGCTTAGTTCATTCATGTCCAGTGTTTTCTGTTTTTGGAATAAGCAAGAGGAAAATTGAAGTGTTTCCCATACATTTGTACTGTATTTTATATCTATGAAAAATCTTTGTCTCTATCTGGACAGCAAAATTGCACACCCTGTTTGAGGAAAGAAAAAAAAAACAGTTTGAGTGCCTGCAGGATCACTCAGTCAGTCTCAGCGATCACTGGAAGCCCACAGCCCACACAAAACATTTACAGTCCTGCAGAGAACAAAGCAGGCAGCCAAGTAAGAAGCACATGCAAGGCTCATTAGCGTTCGGGTGATTGACCAGCTGAACTCTACTTACCCTCACAACT
Source organism: Neolamprologus brichardi (assembly GCF_056152115.1). NCBI lineage: Eukaryota > Metazoa > Chordata > Actinopteri > Cichliformes > Cichlidae > Neolamprologus > Neolamprologus brichardi. Next base: position 5,771,808 of record NC_142105.1, on the reverse strand, counting down.
TCCTTAATGTTTTAACTGCTGTAAATATGTTCTCCTATGTACCAATATCACACATTTGGCTTCTCTGTGATTCCAACAGGACTCTTTTCATACACCAAATGCAAAGTAAGACTCATAAGCAGAGTCAAATGAGATGCCAGTGTTCTCAAGGAGGGAATCTACCTGCTATGTTTCTCTTGAATTTTCTCTTGAAGTACCTACTTTCTGAGTGTGAGCATCATTGAAATTCCACATTTGATTTCAAAAGTTTCTCTGCCCAGATTTGGACTGCCTGCCAGGATTTATAGCAGATTAACTTTGAAAGTGATTTAGCTCTCAGGCTCTGCAGTCACTACCAGGGCAGAAAAACAACTTTTTCTCATCCTCTATTTCCATCCTCTCTGGCTCACATGTTCTCACATTCGCTAAATACTCCAAACATGCAAAATATGAATTGCTTGTATGCCAGTGACAGTGAAATGACGAGTATAAGTTTAATATTAATAAGAGATTTGGGCGTGGAAATACATTCACACGCAGGTCTGCAGAGGAATCAACTCATCTCATCGCTTGCACACAGCTCAATGTAAGCATAGCCCGCAAGCATTTCTGACATTCCTCCATCCGTGGTAAACGTGTGGTGCTTGGAGGATTTAGTGAGAAGACACAATACGCCAGCGTAAGTTCAAAGCACAGTGTTATCACAGTTTATGTGTTTGGATAATATCTGAATGAAATGGATAACAGCCTCATAAAATGGATGGTGGGTGATGAATTATGTCATCACAACATGCAGCCAACAAATTTACACAAGGACCCATCTCCGTCTTTATCTGTCATCCGGTGGCACAGGAACACACTCCTGTTATCCGCTTGGCATTTGGAGCCATTGCCCTGTCTAATGAGTCGGGGATATCGGACCAGTGGCTTCCTACGGAGTTGAGAAGGAAGGCTGTAGACGGGAAGTTGCTTCTTTGAAGCCGCTTTGAACTTAGTTTGGCAGCGAACTCAGAGGCTTGTAAATGTAGCGACTGAGATTTGATTGATGGAGGGGTTTTGAATGATGATACAAGTCTCTTTGAAGTCTTTTTGTGCTGCAGTTTAATGCATTTAATCTCGCATTTATTCATTTTTGCAAGGGCACTGTAACAAATTGAAATGTTATTATCATATACTTGGGCTGCTATACCTAATGTGTTAGTGAATAATTCATATGTATACAAGAAGCAACAAGGGGTAGCTATTCTCACACATGTGCTTTTCTAAACCTAACAGACGCACATGTGAAAATGCAAATAGTCAGATTGAAATGACCTTTAACCTGCCGGCTCCCTTGTGCAATTTTTTGATTGAGGGTATGTATGAACAGAACAAGTGTAAAATAAATTCACAGTTAGTGGGTGGATGTCACGGCCTCCTGCTGCTTCATACAGGCAGAGTATTAAACCAAAGTATTTTCAGTAGAGAAAACATGTGAAGAGCATTCTCCCCTGCTGCGTGCTACTGTACATGTGAAAAAAGGGCAACTTTAGATGTCATGATCTGATTCACTCAATATTACCGTGTGAAAAGAGAAACCATGTTCACCGCCTAAATTTGTCAGCCTCTTGTTTGGCCCTAAGCAGTGAGTGCAGCTGCTGCTGGAAATTACCAAATCATATAACAGAAAAGTTGTTTTCAGATGAAATTGCTAAAATTCTCTGTAGCAACTACGAGTAGCATCTTTTTTCTGGATTGTTAGTCAGTTAATTTGGGGGGGAAACTGCTGATTAGCAAAAGTTACAAGAGCACAGAGGTTTTGATCATGTGACCAAATCTTCATCAGGTGTCATGACTGATGTTTAATTTCCTTTTTTTTTTATTCTGTAGGGAATTCTTTTCCACATTGACTCAAGAGTTTAGATTCAAAATCACTTGTTGACCTTGAAAGCAGCACTTGACAAAACAATCTCAGCTGCACTCAGCTAGCTGTTCGGGAGATTTCAACTGTCAGTTTTAATTGTAGGTTGGGAGTTTAATTTCTATTTGGCACCACCATGACTGCCGTAGTGGTGGCTGAGTGCTTTTTCAACCCCGCATTCCATTCGCAAGTCATGCTATCTGGAATTATTAGCAGTTAAGTGCTCAAACCGTAAACATTGTTTGCCAGTTCGATAATTAGTCTATCAAGTATATATAGTCGGAGGCTGGTAGTAGACTTCTTGAAGCTAGGTTGAGCTGAGCATGAAATCAGCAGCATGCTTCATAACACACAGTCACACCTGAGAGCTGCCCTGAGCAAGCACAGTTTTTATCTACTACTCACCATCAGCCCAGCGAGCACAAAATGGAATTAAGTTCACCTTAGTGGTGGGTAATGAGGTAAGAATATGTCACTCAGTCAGTCATACTCTGTAGTGTTTTTTGCTTTATCTTGTTTTGTCTTTTTCTGTTTTTCTTTCCTTTTTTATGGTTAAACATATTTAACTGGAAGATTTGTATTAGTAAAAAAAATAGACAGCCTTTACAATAACAGAAAAAACGAGAAATGAGAGTGGAATATAAAACAGACTCAACAATATGATATCTACAAAACAACACAAAAAAAAAAACCCCAAACAAGATTTAATAAAGTTCCGCGGTCCAATAAACTCTTCCTACTCCTCTTCATCCTGCAGAATTGCAATTGTCTGTTCCTTTGATAATAAGTCCATGAAGTCATTTTTCCAGTTATTCATACTGAAAGAATGTGTTTATGTTATTTGCAGTTCATTAAAGTTATCCTTTTAGTTGATAAAAAAATATATCAGTGATAAATCCATGTTTGGATCAGTGACATTTTCATATCTACTATATGTTTCTGGTCAAGGTTTGATATCTCTATTGAGAAAACATGACAGTTTTTCAGTAATATCCATTTAAAGGTGCTTAACTCAAGGATAGTACCACAGCAAATGCCTAAAGGTGTAATCACCTTTGCAACCACTGCACACAGTGTTGATGATGTATGATCAATTTTCTACAATGTACAGGTTATGTTGTGGTTCCTATCTATTAAAAACAATAATGCTGCACCACATTCAGTGGCTTACATGCTACAACTTGCCTTAAATTATTGATTTGTTTTCCCTATTATCCATCCATTTACTTAACAAGTTATCCATGCAGGATACACCCTGGACAGGTTGCCAGTCCTGTGAGGGTGCACAGAAAGATAAGCAGCAATTCACATTTATATTCATGTCAGTTAAGAATCACTAATTAACCTAATATCCATGTCCTTGGACTGTGGAGGGAAGCCAAAGTAGGCTACCAAAAGAACACCCATGAATGCACTGGAAGACCAGTCCACCTCTCTACAGCAACATTCGAACCCAGGACCATGTTGCTGTGAGGTGACAATGCTAACTACATTTAAAGTGCATTCAACATATTGTTTTAAGCACATCTTGTTGGTTGTTTGCACCATGCTGTTTGGTAGTGGTCGTATTAGACCGCTTCCAGGTGGGAGGCTGTGTAACAATGTAGTAGAGGCCACTGGATGTCTTAAGCATGGACAGTCAAAATGGAAGACTGCTTTTACTTTAGTTGTGGGTAAGAGCTGAGTGTTTTGCAAATCAAGAGAGAAGGTTGTGCTAATGATATTCTATCCACAGTGTTGGGAAGGTTACTTTTAAAATGTATTCCATTACAGAATACAGATTACATGCCCTAAAATGTATTCTGTAACGTATTCCGTTACGTTACTCAATGAGAGTAACGTATTCTGAATACTTTGGATTACTTAATATATTATCATGCTGTTTACAACTACATGAATGTACTATTGCTGTGATTTATTACTGTTACTGAAGGTCCGCGGCTCCGAACCGTAGTAAAGGACCTCTGGCTAATACGGTGGGTTCTGTGTCGGCTCGTAGCTGAAAACTAGCTTTACTTTGTTGTCTGGGTCAACTTTGCTTGCCAGAGACAGAGAGAGGCGTTGAAAGGCTGCTCCAAAGGGACTTATTGTTTCGGAGGAAAACACGAACAAAGCGTACAGTCGAGTTTTAATAGCTTACTTACAACTGGGCTCGTCAGGCACTCTTCTTGGCTGCAGTGGTTATTATTATATTTACGTGCTTCCAGCTCCCGTTTTTGCTCGATGACAGCTCGTACTTTTCCTTTTTCTCCCTCGCTCACAGACACATAACGGGTGTGGCAGTCCATTCTCCCTGCAGCACGGACTACACCGCCCATGATGCTACATTCTTTAGAGCTATACCTGTAGCATTCTGCCTATTAGCTTAGCACAACAACAACAACAACAAAAAGGCCTCTCTCACCCAGGAAACACGCAGAGCGAGAGCGTCACCCTGTAACCATGGCAACCGCAACGCTGCCGCCTGGAATAACAGAGCATAGCTGTCAAACAAAACCCAAACAGTCCTGACCCGCCACAATATGAAACAGGGAAGTACCGCCGTGTAATCCATTTATTTCAACAAAGTAACTGTATTCTAAATACCACCTTTTTAAACGGTAACTGTAACGGAATACAGTTACTCATATTTTGTATTTTAAATACGTAACGGCGGTACATGTATTCAGTTACTCCCCAACACTGGTAACAATGTAGTAGAGGCCACTGGATGTCTTAAGCATGGACAGTCAAAATGGAAGACATCTTTTACTTTAGTTGTGGGTAAGAGCTGAGTGTTTTGCAAATCAAGAGAGAAGGCTGTGCTAATGATATTCTATCCATGACACTTAACTCCAAAATCAAGAAAAAGATTTGTAGCGTATATTGTATATGGAGATTTAACAAATAAATATCTGTCTTCTGCTTCATATTTAAATGTTACAGTTGTTTGAAATGAGCTTGGATGTCCTGTTTGAAAGATTTTCCTTTCTTGCAAAAAAAGGTTATAACAAGCTGATGCACACAACCGAGCCAAATGTGTGAAGATGAAAGCTTTTTGTAAAGATCCTTTAGGTGATGTTAATTAATTGTTGAGTAAGCTGACCCATCTCACTTCAAGGAGTTCCTCTACTCCATCCTGCACTTCTTCACTGTCAGGGTATTTTGACCTCCTGCCAACACATGGTGCGTAATCATGCACATGGTTTCTGTTTGTCATACCTTATACTCAAACTGCAGATCAGTGAGTGATGTGATTAATGTTTGAGTGCATAACTGCATACATTTGCATATTAATATAGAAAACTGCATTTTTGTCAAATTTGTTCAATTCCTCACTGCCTACAGAGCTGATATTAACACCTACAAATTATAAAATGACAATAACACTAACATGAAACGTACACAAATTAGTGTATTAATTAGCTTAATGAATTAGTCCATTAGCATAACTGGTCATATTTAATATATCATGGTGATTACGGCAGCTAAATTGCCTCCTATTTGGACGTGATCCAGAATATCTGAGGGATGATTACTAAGGCTGTGCCAGGTTTGGGCCTCAGCCTTTTTTAGATTTGGCTCAACTAGTAGGACTCAATTTAAGCTCCACAAAGAAATCCCCCCTTTCTGAAAATTGCTCTTTAGATGAAATGAAAGAAATAAAGCAGAGACATGCTTTTCTTTTTTTTCTTTTCTTTTAAAAAGAGCCCTTTTCAACTATTTTCTCACATTGTGGCTGGTATGTCTTCTCATTATCATGCTGTGAATAGCAAAAACCACCATACAGTTAATGAAGTCCATTGGCATTTTACCCGTTTAAACAGTACGCTGCTGTCAAAGAGGTGGCTTAAAGGTGAGCTTGGGTTAGTTAATCTGTCATAAAATGCTCTTTCTTCCTGAATTTAAACACAAAGAAAGTCCAGAGGACCTTATTACTACTCCTCAGGTGCCACCGACACATTATTTTCACTCTTTAAGTCTCAGTCAGTCAAAAAAGTGTTAGTGACATCAGCATAACGAAAGGTCACGCATGACCGGCTCTGTGTAGAAACATGAGCTAAATATATTGAATACAAAATTGTCTTCCAAATATGGAGATCACGGGGAAATTAGAGGCCGCACACAAAGCAGAATCCATGTTAGCTGTCAGCAGATACAGCTGCCAGCACAGCTGGGAATCTGCAGAGGAAGTGCTCTCATAGCAAAAAGACGCTGTATATCCTCTCACCAACACATCTGTCACCATGTCATTTGAGATGAATGGCCGGTGATTACACAATGATGGTTTTGTCAGGAGGTGGCATCTAACCACCTAATTCTGGATAGATGACAAGAGGGTTCTTGTTGCCACATCCTTCTGAGACAAGACAGCATGGATGGGTTGTCAAATCAATAATATATATATTTAAGGAATCTTTTCCAGATATTATTATTCAGATATTTTATATTATTTTATATATATATATATATACACACTTGTAAATAGTCCCCTTAGAGCATGAGACAGCACAATGGAATAGTAATTTGCCTCACCTGTGCTCAGTGGTTTTTGAGCATTGCGTATGATACACAGCTTGTAACCCTACACTTGCATGTGGCCAGTTCTACCTTCTAAGTACTACCTTAGAGGCATCAACATTTCTGCAGGAAGGACCAACTGCAAGAAACTTTCCTTACTCTTGGACAGGATCCTCCTTAACACAGTGCTGCTTATTAATATCACAGAAGGCTGATTCGAAAAGATATTCCATTCATATTCATATTTGATTTTATAAACATCTGTTTGTTTTAGTACTTTTCTTCAAGCATAAAAAAATGCTCACAGGAAGTATGCTTTATGTTTCCAGGTGCTATAACAGCTTGCAGTAAAAAGAGAAGCGGGGCAGTTATCATGAACAGCAAATCTCACCATGACTTTATAGATAAAAGAGCACAAAAGTACAAAAACTAAAACTTCATCAAGAGAAAGTCAAAGAAAAAAAAGGCAACAGCATGGGCCAGAAATTTTAAAAGACAAGTGATCTCCGGCATAGCAGTGCCAAATTTCTACAACTGTGATTATGTAGCTCTCCAGGTTCCTGCCAAAAGACTGTGCAGGCAGATCAGCACTGCAGTTATGTTTAACTGCACAGCGATAAAAGACTGTGAGCAACTACAAGGACTAAAGATGTAAAATAACCAAAAAAAGTGGAATTTTAGGTCTTTAATGCTGGAAAAAGTAGTTTGGAAAAACGATTCCAGCTTAATATAGATCCAATAAAGAGCATGGGTTTTCATGCTGCATTACGCTGTGGGTTCTGGGGGGGTCCTCCCCAAGGACATTTTGACCTTCAGACACATAATTTCCCACACTAGCGGATTTTTTCTACCCTTTCAACCTTAGTTCGTAGTGAAAATGTCTTCAAAGGAAAAAACAATGAAAAGCTTATTAACAATTGAACATATACCAGAATACGTTACAATAAGGTTCTCTAGCATTCTGTATTGCTCTCAAACAATTATGCTCAATTATGCTCATTTTTTCTGATATTATTATCCTCTCTATGTCAACACACGTACATACATAATTTGTTCTTCTGTCCTCCTTTGTGTTTGTCTGATTTCAAACATCAGAGTGTTCTGTTTGATATCAGGCTTCTACTTGCTTTAATGTGCATGTGTCACCTGTAGTCCAGCAACATTTACACTGATGTTCGAAACTCCAATTATGCCACACATGTCTGTGTTTTGAGATGATTATTGAGGAATCACGTACATGTCAGCTATGCTATTAAGGCTGATTTGCAACAACAAGAACAAGCAATTTTGGCAAACTACACTACAAACTCACACAGTGCTCTCAGCTCCTTTAACGTTTGCCTCACCGATAAATGTCATTATGTTTTTTATTTCCTAATGTTGCTGCTTTTGCCATATTTTTGTTATGTGCTGTAGCCATTGAGGAAGATATTCCCCCTGTGTACCCAGTGAAATCTACACCTGTAGGCTCAGCTGCCTTCTTTAGTTTTCCATAGCACTTTTCTAAAAAAGAATAGTAAATATTAATGATAATAATGAAAAAATAATAATAATAAAAGAAGCTCTGCTTCTAAATCAAAATCCTAAAACTAACGTTGAGGAAATCTTAACATCTGTTGATGTCAAAATTGAGTGAAAATGAATCAAACTCGATGTGCATGGTGATGTTCACGGTGATGACCATGCATGAATTGGCTTTATTCTGTCAACGTTTAATTAGCAATATTTGACAACAAATGAAAAAACCAAACAAACACTTGGCACTGTCTTACTGTCTTGGTATGCATAATGACAGCACCCTTGAAGACTGAATCCTGTGCATGAAACGATAATAAATAGAAGTTAGTGCATGACTGTGGACTAATAATTCATAGGGGGCTGATAACACTTATGTTTTGCAAAGAAAGTGGAAATTTCTCTAGTGTGGACTCGGTGGAAATTTCAGGAAATACACTGAAAAGATTGGCAACTGTTCTGGAAATTAATTATAAACAATCCCACATTTATCTGCTCCATAAATGAAACTCCAGCGCAAGCCTCTTATCAGTGTGGTAATTAAAGGCTTTGATTTGCACTGGCTGGAAGTGAACAGAGTCCTGGGATCACTGCTGGAAGTGACCTGAGGATTGTTTAAAGCTTTCGACAATGTTATCATTTTTGAAAGATTCATATAAAATCAAATCCCGACACTTTGCCATTGACACATATCTTAGTTTTAATTTATGATTTGGAGCCAGCATACTATACATGCTCAGGTTATAGCATGCAAGTCTATGCTGGGAAATATGAGACTTGTGAAATAAAAACCTTAATATGAAGGCACAAATCTCAACCTTTCCCAATAAAATAAAGGTCAAATATAATATTTTCATCTTTTTACAGAGGGAAATTACTCTCTTGTTGATTCTGCTGACCAGTTTGTAGTTTCACAGTAGATACCTGGCTAGGACTGAGTACATTGCCCGGGGTGGATCTCAACAATATTTTCTGAACATTTTTGTTCAGAAAATATTGATTTTTGTCCTGTTTTTTGTCCTGTTTCTTCAAAATCCCATTTCTTTAAGTTCGTCACAGGATATAAACTTATATTCACCAGCCAGCTTCTCTAACCTCTAGGCAAGTGCTGCCCCTTTTTATGAACCCACTTTGCCATTTATTAACTGACTCACTGACTGCATGTCCTGCAGAATGAAATATAGTCTGTTTGAGTTGCTAGAATTCGTACTCCCGTAGAACCATTAGAAAACCCAAGTGAAAAGCTTTTTTTGCCCTATGCAAAAGATTTTCAGCATGTCCCTTTCAAACCCCAACTGTTTAATTTTCATGCACATGGTAAATGCATGGACTACAGAGGCGGCTAACATTTTCTTGATTCACCAAAACAATAACAAAGCAGTCAAAAAATGTAAGAATTTAAAAAAAAAAAAAAAAAGATTCATACAGACACCATGCAGGGGCATAGCATGAATACCATATGAGATACCCATTTAGGCATGTATGACATTCAGAATGAGTCCTCTGTTCCTTTGTTGTAGTGCTCTATCTGAGAGATTGACAGAACATTTTCAGTATTTTGTAAGGGAAGAACAAGGAATAAACAGAAGCACTACCCTTGGGCAAAGAGTGTTGCCTGTGGTTTTGGACGTGCTTTGAACTTGAAGGAGTCCTTTATCAGTATACAGTGGTGTTGGGAATGTATGAGTATGAGCATAGAGTATATGAGAAGTGGCACGATAATTCTGTCACATAAGACATGGTTCGGCAATGTGCTTGGGCGGCAAACACACAACAGATGCTCCAGCGTTCTCCAGATATCTCAGAGACAAACTGTAGTGCTCCACTTAAACTGAACTGTACATAGCAATACTGCTGAGCGTGCTTAAAGAGATCTGCTCACAGGAGGTCAAGGATGTGTCAGCTGAAGCATATGGTGGGAGAGGGGAGCTGGTGGTCTAGTGGTGTGGGGGATAGAAAAGCTGTTTATCTGCTGACTAAAGTTACACTCCAGTGACCTCACTGACAATCTGAATAATTTCAAACAAGTTTCTCAAGGAAATCATTGGTTTGCCAAGCAAACTGGGAGCATCTAAGTCCCAGTATACAGTATGCAATCAGCTGAAAGCTGAATCAGGCGCAAGTACCTCTGCTGCCATCCAATTTCTCCTCTGTATAGGTGGGTTTTATTTTGACTAGAAATTGCCCTGCTGAAGATAATGATTTTCCTGTGAACATGCACCCCAGGAGCTTAAAATATCAATATGTTTTGGCAAGTCTACTCATCTAGTCTAAAATGTTTTTTGGTGTTTTTGTCTATAATATGCAGCATTTTATATCCTGAAAGTCAAAATATGAAACCCCAATGAGAAAATTCTATTACATCAACAATAATTCTTAGCCGAATTAAAATAAGCCAATATAAGCAGTGGTGATGTATGTGCTTATTCCAATGCAAGCATATTGAGAACATTTGTTTGCATTTGTTTTTCACAACATTTACAGGATCATTAGGGAGTGTAATATATGAGCAGGACCCTGCAGACAATACACACATAAAATAAAATAAAAAAGATCTGCTTTGCATTTTTACACAGAGAAAAGTTAAAGATATTGAATACTATGTACAGTTTGTAATGAAACTCAATGACATGAGACCTTAATTTGACCTGAAATTTCTAAATAAGCCAAACTTCTCGTCTTGAGGTGTTTTTACTGTGGATTTTTCTTGTCATATAACATGTTATCTGTGTGGAGAAGAAAGGAGACGCTACAAATTAACTATAAAAAAAAGAATGGAGGTTGAGAAATATCCAGTTTTCCGCTCAATATGCTGCCCCAGTTAAAAAGATGTTTGTTGACCTTGGCATATAACTTTGGGCTATCCTGTCAATTTAAAATAACAGAGTCTCAGAAGTCTATAGAAAGGGGATCCAGTAACTGTGCTTTGCTGTGGGGGGCATTTTGCTGCCATTTGGTCAGCTTGTTCACTTAGAGCCAGTCCTCTGAAAGTGTGGCCCGCCAGCCAATGCAGCCTTCACATATAACAAGAAAAGAATCGAGTGCTGTGAATTTCAGTCATCCATATTTCACGTTTCACTACATACTGTAGCAGTACTTAACAAGGAAGGAAGCATTTCTAATCAATCTCTTCTTTTCTAGCCAGTACAGCACATTTGAATTCTGTACAATTGAAAACAGCCTCAAAAAAACAAAATAAAAAAAGACAAAATAAATTAGCATAACATAAACTATAAACCTGTGGACACATTATAAACTCTAAAAGTGTTTGGTGTGAATCCAACCCCTGATATTCCAAAAGGAAAACCACCTCATTGAAATCAATGAAAGGGAAACATTATTTCAGGAAATCTTTAAGGCAAATGTTTGAGATCTGCTTAAATATGGGGAAAAAAACTTGTTCCATTATTAACTACAGCATGTTACAGCATTTGGCTGATGGCTAAACATCTGTCCTTTGTTCTGAATATTTTAACATCAGACGACTGAAATCATGCAGAGAGGTGACCGTCTCAGTAGTCATGTATAATGATGGTTTTTACAACTTATTTACAAATACTAAATATTATTTTAATCCTAATCCGTCTCTTAGTCAGTCTTAATTCAGTAACGCAGGTCTGTACTGCAGTGCTAATAAAATTTCAGATAACTACACAGATAAAAATAGAACAAAAAAATAATTAGAGTTAATCCATATTCATGAATAAGACCATACATTTATTTGTAATTGGTGTCTGTGAATATTTATATTTCCCCTAATTTTTCTTCAGGCATATTGTAGTAGTATATTCTACATATATATGGGGCCACATACACATATTGTAAAACAGTACCTGCCTTCTCATTTCTAATTAAAACAGTTTTAAATTAATTCAGCTCTATGTGTGTCATATTTGAATATAAATGTGGAATGTTTGCCCCTTCGGCTCAGTCAGTATGGGGCTCTGAGAAGAAGTGATGCCCACCACGCCCGCCGTTAATCTGCTTCCCACCAGCAGAGGCAGCATTGAGCTGTGACAGCACAATAACATTAAAACGACGTCGGTGTAACTGCGCTGCGGTTGTTAGCAAGCGTCAACGTGACGGTGAACCATCTTCACGTGTCCCCAGAAGTTCACCTACTTGTCCTTACTGTCTGTAAGTGCAAGACTAATGCTCTCGGAGTTCTTATCATTGATAATAAACAGCCCAAGGCCACTTAAGTTGAACTGAGCTTATATACTTATATACTCTCATCAGAAATGGCCTCAATGACCCACTATCCAGTACCTTCTGGAAAGCATCTGATTGGCAGGATTTTAATTTTTCAGCATGACAATGTTACTAAACACACTGCCAATACAGCAAAAGCGTACCTGGATAGAAAAACTCACAGGGGAACACTGTCAGTCATGGATTGATTGAAAGAAATTACACAAAAATTTGCCTAAGAAAGTTCAGGCTGTGTTGAAGAATAAAGGTAGTCACACCAAATATTGGCTTTCCAGTTAGTTACAAGAAACCATGTTTTTTGCTTTATACTCTATTTGCCTGACTGTTTGCACACGTTTCAATAAATTGCTACACCTGTTTTCCATTTTCCTAGCAAATTATAAAGAAATGAGGGGTGGCTCAAGACTTCTGCTTGCTATTGGATACATGTGGAGCAGGATGAAATGTTTCACTTTTTAGTGTGCTTTCTTTTTCTAGCATCTTTGAGCCTTTAGATATTCAGTACAGGCAATAGCTGGAATTTTCAGAGTTGAAAAATAAATTGAATTCACTTTCTGAAATTTTCTCAAGTGAATGATGAGAAAAGAGATAAAATATCCAGGTTACCGATGTTTTTTTTCTCCTATGGCATTAAAGTTGAAGGCAGTTACAGTAAAAGTTATGCTGAACAAAAATGTTGCTTCGGCTTGAAATTGGAGTATAAAATTCATTTGGTTGCAGTTTTTTTGGGGGCGCGACCGTGGCTCAGGGGTTTGGGAAGCATAACCGGAAGGTCGCCGGTTCGATCCCCGGGCTCTCTGTTCTGGTCGTTGTGTCCAAGACACTTCACCCTACCGCCTACTGGTGTTGGCCAGAGGGGCCGATGGCAGTAGACTGACAGAAGCGAGGCTGCTTCTGCCTCGCTTCTGTCAGTCTGCCCCAGGGCAGCTGTGGCTACAACTGTAGCTGCCTCCACCAGTGTGTGAATGCGAGAGTGAATGAATAGTGGCATTGCAAAGCGCTTTGGGTGCCTTGAAAAGCGCTATATAAATCCAATCCATTATTATTATTTAACTGATGTGGTTTTCATGTAACTATCCCTGTTCACTTGAAGTTACAAGGCCTCAAAATTACCTGAATTAAAAACTGGCAAATATCAACTCAATGCTTTGTACTGCAAAGGCAGGGTAAATATTCATAGTATTAAAGAAATGTTGCATGGCTACATCAAATAGCCATGCAACATTTGGCTATTTACTATACAAAAACAAAAAGTTGATTCTGAGTTGATTCAGGTGGCAGCTGTTTCAGATTTGATTGATTTTATGATATGGCCCATTAGTGTCTTTCTGTCTGCTGGCACACTCGTAGTCTGTGTTTTAACATATTAGTGTGGATTTTGTGGTGGAGTGTTTTCTCCTGTTTTCAGTGGATGTGACACATTGCATTCAAGTCATTTAAATAAATCAAAATGTGATCATGAAAATTCAAAAGCACTTTTGACTTTTTTAAGCATTTGAGCTTTAGCTTGGATGTTATTGAATCCTGTGGTTAAAAATGTCATGATATAATGACTTTGATATAAAGCAAAAAAAAAAAAAAAAAAAAAAACCCTACGCATGCCCAGCGAAGTAGAAAAATAAGATTTTTTTTTCCCTTCTTGGATAGAAGAAAAGACACAGCTGTCAAAATGTATCTGCCACAGAAAAAAAGATGAAAAACTTCAATCATCATTTTAAAACTTGGCAGGTTTCAAACATGTTTTGCAAAAAATGGCATTTAAATATTGATATAACAGCAACAGCAACAGATTTAGATTTTTTTTTTTATTATCTGCCAGGCATGCTCACACCCTTTTCTGTTGTTTCTTCCACTTGTGTCTGTCATCATTTTGTTCTGTGGCAGCAAAATGGTAAAAATAAACCAAAAGTGCGACTTAAGCTGTATTTTGTAAATTGGATATCTAGCACTTCAAAGATGTTGCCGCCATGAAGCTTAACAACTTCTTAAACATTTTCTTTAACTTCTTCCTGATTGATTAGCACCCATGAAAAAATGTTGACTTTTCAAGTCTCCTTCTGTTAAAAATATCTTTATATTTAGTGTTGAAATGTCAGGAAGAGTTGCCCCCCTGTCTTTATATGCAATGTGAGAAAAGCAGCCATCACATTGACCTTGAAGCGGTCTCATGGAGTGTTTCAGTGGTTGTTTGGCCACGGTCCATTGACTTAGCATGCATGTTTCTTTCAGCATCGCCCTGTTCCTTATTCATAGATGTTTGCTTCACTCACAATTGGGAGCTGTGCAGTGCAACAGGGGGTTACTGTTTCCCACTTGGAGAGCTCACGGGTAACTGAGGGGAGTTGAAAGGTTCAGAACCTTGCATGCCGTAAGTTTCAAATGGCAAAGGAAAACCAATGAATTGAAAATTCACAGCCTTAAAGCGTGTCATGTCAAAAAGGCTCACAGCATGTGCACATTCTTAACAGAAACCAAAAGTTATTAAACATCCTTGAGTTCAGGTTTGTGTGCTATTCACTGAATCCAGCTGCTGTTTTAAGACTGTGGTTCCCCCTCTGTGAATGTCAGGTTTCCAACAAGGAGCGAGCAGATAAATCTGCAGTCTTGGAAACTAAGCCGGAGGAGAAGAGAGCAGAATAGGATTTTTCATCAAAACAAATGTGTATTTATTACCGACATTTCTGTAATCTTTGTTTTTTTGTTGCTTTATTGCTTATTACTTTGAATTGCATCTGTGACTATTATTCAAATAAAATGCAACCCACACCCCCCGATTTCACTTAAACTAATGTTTATGATGCTATTACCTTGTCACACCCACCCCCTAAACAAAACATTAACCAAAAAAAAAAAGAATTACTGTCAGTAGTAAACAGAAGTTATGGGGGAATAATAAACAGCTGTACAATAGTATTTAAAAATTAAAATTGGTGAGTCCTCCTTATCAACCAAGTTCAGTTTGTTTTCTGAACATGGAGGGCTTTCTAGCATCTGGTGAAGTGGCCCTTTGCATTGACTTTATTTGTGGGCGTTAATAGAAAAGGCTTGTGTGCTTTAATGATAAAAACAAGCATTTTTTAAATGTGTATCTCTACATAATCTCCTTTCTTTCTTTGTGTGCAACAGTCTGTTTTAACTTCTGTCTCCTCTGCCTAGAAAGTTGGCAGTTTGAATACAAAGTTAAAGTTTCCATCAGTATGTCTGCTAACAAGGAGCTTTAGTCTGATGTTACTTGCAACTTTCTCTCCGAGTGGTCTTATTACATGTGAATAAAGGTAACGTCATAGAACAGCCAAGACTTTAAGCCGAGTGAATGTTTTTATCAGAGTTATTTTTTATAAAATCAGGACTTTGGCCTTGAGGAGAATAGGACTGGGAAATGTCTTTAAAGTAAAGGCTGGTTAAAGCCTTGGTTATTCTCCCTGTTGTTGCCCTAGTGAACAGTTGTGTGAGCCAAAAGTGACTTCAGAACTGGCACGCACCACACTTCGGTGTAGTTTCAACTTGTCATCCACCTCTTGAATTTTGTAACAAGGCAGTGGGGTTAAAGACATATCGGGTCAATCTTTATAGCCATTTCGCTGATATATCAGTACAAGAGCTCAGCAAATCCCAGCTCATACAGAGGGAGATGCTACAACAGCTTGAAAAGATAAAGTGGAGATCTACATTGAGGGATGAAAAATGAAATTGTCCTTGGTTGTTGGTTCAGAGATTTGAGCCTAAAACTTCTCCAAGTGTACAGTATTTCATTATGTTGTTATTCCGGTCCAGACCTTATTTTATGTGGGTTTAGAGAAATCTTAGCAGCTCTGAGAAACATGGAAAAAGAAATTGTAATTAGCAGGGCAAAACAGATGTTAGAAGGAAGCATTGGCTGTGACTTTTGGTGCTAAAGTATTTTAAACAATCTGCTACAGGGTTTGGTGCCCTGAAAGACTCTTAACGTTTGCATTATGTTGTTCTTTGTGTTCTTTGTTTGTTTTGTAACACGAGCTATACTGCAGCTTATATTTCGCTGTCTGACTGAAAACAGTGAGAGAAGAAAGTCGGGGATGGTAACAGTAGATGTTCAGCTATATTGAGAGTTTTGCATTTCTCAAGGGCTTTGTTTAATTATACTGGAGACAAGCTGACAGTAATTAGAAAGCTGTAAATTGAAGACTTATCAGCAATAAGTCAGAATTGGTCCAAGATTACTCATAATAATGGGGAGAGTTTTTGAGTAAAGGTCTTTTGGGGGAAACCATGCATAATGTCAGGAAAATGTATGGCACGCTTTAATAATATATTCCTATTTTCCAGAGTTATGGGTTACCACACATGCATGACAGTTGACAGTAAATTACAAAATGTACATTATTCAACTCTAGCCAGTGCCCAGTGTGGTGCAGTCAGTGTGATGCACACATAGAGCCAAGTATCTGTAAGGTGAGCTGTATGGGCATTTATGGTAACTTGCCCAGTGCATGAATGGCAGAAATCTACTGAATGAGATGGAAAGTGTCTGTGAGCTTGGCAGGGCATGATTCATTGTGTACATAGTGGGAGATAGGTAGACTTCATTTCAAAGTCAATGCCAAAGCTTAGGTGTGCTCTAGGGGATTTAAAACCACATGCCGAAGTTATGATGGCAGCCTCTCGGGCGTCCCGGGAGAAAGAATTGAGACTGTTTTTGTCTCCTGTGCTTTCAAGAGAAACAAATAAGACGTGCAGCATTTTCTCAAGATTGCATGTTTTCCCTCAGACTTACAGTTGTAGATCACCCCTGCTGTGCCTGGGATATTTGGGGGATTTTGCTAAAAATATTTTGAGATTTGTTTATTTTTGAAAATGAGCTAAAATTCTTAATTCATTCTTAATTGGGTATTTTTTTTCACATAAAACATATTGGTACATACCAACAGTGTTGGGGAGTAACGGAATACATGTACCGCCTTTACGTATTTAAAATACAAAATATGAGTAACTGTATTCCGTTACAGTTACCGTTTAAAAAGGTGGTATTTAGAATACAGTTACTTTGTTGAAATAAATGGATTACACGGCGGTACTTCCCTGTTTCATATTGTCGCGGGTCAGGACTGTTTGGGTTTTGTTTTACAGCTACGTTCTGTTGTTCCAGGCGGCAGCGTTACGGTTGCCATGGTTACAGGGTGACACACTCTCTCTGCGTGTTTCCTGGGTGAGAGAGGCCTTTTTGTTGTTGTTGTGCTAGGCTAATAGGCAGAATGCTACAGGTATAGCCCTAAAGAATGTAGCATCATAGGCAGTGTAGTCCGTGCTGCAGGGAGAATGGACTGCCATACCCGTTATGTGTCTGTGAGCGAGGGAGGGAGAAAAAGGAAAAGTACGAGCTGTCATCGAGCAAAAACGGGAGCTGGAAGCATGTAAATATAATAATAACCACTGCAGCCAAGAAGAGTGCCTGACGAGCCCAGTTGTAAGTAAGCTATTAAGACTCGACTGTACACCGTGTTTGTGTTTTCCTCCAAAAACAATAAGTTCCTTTGGAGCAGCCGTTCAACGCCTCTCTCTGTCTCTCCAAGCAAAGTTGACCCAGACAACAAAGTAAAGCTAGTTTTCGGCTATGAGCCCGACACAGAACCCACCGTATTAGCCAGAGGTCCCTTTACTATGGTTCGGAGCCGCGGACCTTCAGTAACAGTAATAAATCACAGCAATAGTACATTCATGTAGTTGTAAACAACATGATAATATATTAAGTAATCCAAAGTATTCAGAATACGTTACTCTCATTGAGTAACGTAGCGGAATACGTTACAGAATACATTTTGGGGCATGTATTCTGTATTCTGTAATGGAATACATTTTAAAAGTAACCTTCCCAACACTGCATACCAAAGATGTTTTAGCCCTCCATCAAAAAAAAATAATTATGCCTGCCATTTCGAAAAATTTAGATTTAATTTACTCTAACTTAAATGAGATTTTTGTTTTGTTTTTAAGAAGAAAATACAGAAACTGTTAGGTGAGGTAATAAAGATGCTTTACCTCGAGCTACATCCAGACAATCATTTTTATGTGCAGCGTTACATCCAGAGGCCCATTTTGAACCAAGACCAACCCACATTAATGTATTGTTGAGTAAGCTGAAAAATTTAGGCACATATAAAATACACAGTGAAAATAAATGAAATTCATCAGTTTATTATAAAGAATACAATAGGTTTTTTGTAATTTTATCTTTAAACTGATATTAATGATTTATACTTCAGAATTTCTTTGAACTTTCCTTTCTTCGAGGCTCATTTGTTGAGCACTGTTGCTTATAGGCATATAGGCAGGGAGTAGCCATTTTCCTGCATTGAGGGCATTGTCTTCATCCATCCATCCATCCATCCATCCATCCATCTTCTGCTTATTAAATTGAGGTTCCAGTCATCCCTCTGCAACCATTATTCAATATCCTTTTTTCATTTCTCTAAGGGGTTAGTTTGTTCAACCTCATGGCTGTTTTGGAAGTTCTGCTTTTTTAATTTTAGCACACTGAACGTCTTTGAGTTATAATATTTTCCTCTCTGGTCCTCCTGTCCATTCGTGGGCAAGATACTGAATACCTAGTTACTCTTTCCCCTCAGGCCAGGTATATTAAAGGCTGCATAATTTATTTCTCATTTTCCCTAAAGAATTACAGAGTCTGCGATCTATTTGTATGTGGACAATCCCCTTTTTCTCTCAAGCTCAAGGTGTTCTTACCACCTGGCTCGTTGGCCAGGTCGGTCAGTATTATTCAGATGCCTCCTTTGAGCAAGCTCCAACTACTGTTTGGAGTGGGACTGATGGTGGTAGTCCTTATTCTGTTCTGGAGAGCTGCTGCAATTTGAAGGGCCAATCTAAGCAGAACCCACAGCAGGTGGAGAACCACTTCGTGTGCCACTATGTCGAGCTCACCAAAGCTGAACGGATTAAAAGGACATTGCCAACTGCAGGTTGGATGGATGAATGCATGGATGTGTACCCCATTCGTCTGGTACTCACTGGAGGCTGAACTGAACTGGAAGCTGAATATATTGTTCTTATAATTGCATTATTTTGAAATTAATTTAAAAAAGGACACATGTGCTTCCCCTTGTGTAATAGCTCAGCTGCCGTTGTTGTTTGTGCGTGAATGGTCAAATCAACGCACTCATTGTAGTGATAGCGGCTTTAAAAGAAAAATCAAGTTATTTGACTGAATTATAGGACAACACAGTTTTAAAACTGTCTGGAGCTCCAAGAAAGATTACTGGTTATTCACTAGAAGGAGGACTGGAAAGGTGCTTGCTTATGCCGCAGTTGTGACTGATCATAATGAGTTTAATGTCTTTGAGGAACTGTGCTGTATGGTGCAGTTAAACTTCTTAAAACTGTGCATATGTTTTTGTCTCTGACACAGCACTGTGCAAAAGCTGGTCCATTAATAACCCATTTAACACTGGGATACCGGAAAGAAGTTGATTGATTGTGCTAGCAAATATGGTAATCCACCTAGTGTGGCATAAAGACTGTGTTAGCGGAGAAGTGGAGCAGCAGCTGCTGCAGGCAGGGTTCCTACCTGGATCTGGAGAGTTACGACGCACAGAGAATGAATATGAATATGATCGCATTAAAAAAGTGGGTGCGACTATTAATGCCCTATAGCATAAAAGGACCATAATATGTCCGCAGGGGGTTAGCAAGGCTGTTGATCATTACCAACATTTCAATAACTATTTTTCAGGTTCATCGATCTTTTGAATTTCTAGACTTATTGTTCAGAACAAAACCTCCTACTGGATTATCAAGGCACTTTGAATGTCCCTCACTACTGCACTGACACACACTGAGGTAGAGGACGACATTTCATTTACAGAGGCTTAAGCTTTGTTCACAAGGTAGCCACACTAAAGACCAAGGCTTTAACATACAAAATTATACGAATATGTTGTCTAGAAGTTTTTTGTTTGTAGTTAGACAAGTCTCTGTTTGGGGCGGGAGTGGGGTGGGGGGCAGGTGTATATCAAACCTTGAAAAGAACTGGATTGGTTAGTAGGGGCGCTGGCAATGGGTGTAATTTGTGTAGGAGGTGATTCAAGGCTGTTTCAGAGTTCGATAAAGAACATTGATTTTTTTTTTCTTCTAAAGGCCAATGAAACAAAAAGTCTGAAAAATCTGCCAGAGAATTACAGTATACAACACAGCTGTTGATGATATTTTTAATTAAATGTGTTTTCCACCAAAAGACCAAGTTCTTTATATCTCCTCCACATGACATAAAAAAAGTAGGTTTGAAAGAAAAGGAAGTAATTTCAAAGCAGAAATCCTGCAGGCATCGGGCAACAGAGGAAGGCTCTAGAAGACATGTAAAGTCACAAAAATGAAGTTTCAGTATCTCCTCTCTGTCCGGCACATCACAGTGACACACTGCAACCTGCTGACCTCCAGTGAAAAGCGCAGAGCTGCCACAGCAGCACCATTGTTGTCTGACTTAGTGTCAGCCCCAAAGAACAAGGAAGCGGGGTCACCATCCTGCTGTCACTCATCTCCCTTCACTGGAGAATGGTTTTGGATGTCTTAGAAAGTGCAGCTCAGTGTTTGACTGTGAAAAAAAAACAAGTCAAGTCTTGTCAGATTTATTTTTAAAGTGCTTCTGATGGAGGAGATCTTTGCAGTGAGGTGCATAAAAAAACCTTGAGGGTGTAAATGCAGATAAAGATGAGGGATAAAAATATGAAGGAACAAATGCACTGCAGGTTTCAACATAACCGTTGTTTAGCGTGTAAGGCGGTATAAGAGGAGTGGTTAACGTATCTTCTTCTCCGGGTATGTCCTGTGCCTTGCTACTTGCTCGAAGCTATCCGTTTCACTGACACAGACATTTCCACAGGGCTTGTTTTTTCCTTTTCCCCCTCCTTTCCTCCACAAGTGTGATTTTGTTTAATTCATGTCATGCAAAGGTCAAACTTGTTTTTACACAGTCCAATGAATAATTGAAAATGCAGTCGAATTGGAGGTGAAAAGTGAATATTCTCACTTTTTTTAAAAAAAAAATAAAAAGATATTTCCAGGCTGCATCTGTGCAAAGCTGTGAGGAATCTGTTTTAAGATGTAATCTCTCCACTTCATCACAGTTGCTTGACTTAGACACTCAGCCTAATTAATCCAAAGCCCTCACTTTAATTGCCTTAATATATTGGCTCTTTGTCTTCTTTATCTTGATTTTCTCATGACGTCTATTTCCCCGTAATTGATTTGAAAGGAGATCTAATCTCCCTGCCGAGTGTGGGCCACGTATTGATAGCTTTAGTTTAAATCAGCGACAGTTTTGCGGTTCTCATTGTCTTCGCTAATTATTGTGGGCTTGATGTATTGTCTTGGCCAACCAGTATTGAACCTGCAGAGTGTTGGAGGAGAGTACGCATTCACCATTCCTGTTTGGTTTTTGACAGGAAAAGACCAATGAAGACGACCAGATGGTGGTCTGCTGCGATTTTGCTGTTGGGGCTCGCTGCGCTTGGCACCAACGGGAGACCCAGCAAGGAGGGATTTGGGTCACCGCCCTATCGACCAGTCGTGAGATTTCGACACAAGGTATTGATTGCCTTTCTGTTTTTGCATGCTGTCCGTAAGAGGTCTGTGCGCTTTGGCCAAGTATGAAGCTCATTACACCGGCACCGTCTTCCTACATCATATGACTCTCCTGCAGTTGTTGTTTTTCTGCCCACTTGATGAATCATTATCCCTCCCTCTGAGCCAGAAGACTGTCATTTCAAAAACAACATCAGATTAATGTGAGGAACAGATGAGCAAAGATGAAGACGAGCTTTAAAAGAAGATGTTGGTGTGGCATTTTAGCTGAGTGTTTTAAGCAAAAGATGTAATTGAATGCTTATTGACTTAGTGATAGAGGGCAGGCCCCAAAAGCTAATTCCGCCGCTTTCATTAATTTCTTGCTACATCTTAAGGAAACAAGATAATTTTTTAAAAAGTTTGTAAAATAAGTAGCATGCTCATTTTTTTTCTCGTCTGATCCAGTTACAAAACACCAGCACAGCAGGCATGGATCAATTAGAACCAGACTAGGAAAGAAATTGACTGTTTTGGCAGACGGAGAGTTGAGGAAAACAAATTGTTTTGTCAAGAGGCATTAGTCAGATTGTGGTCCTTCAGTACTCATTTCCCCTAAGCCCCCTTTTTGCAATTATGTTTGCTAGTAAACACTTCTTTCAGTCCAGTCCATGATAAGAATTAGCAGTGACAACAATAGGAGAAAAAAGTTGTTTTCCTTTGTGGGGTTTTTTTTGTTTTACTTTTTGAAAATCTCTTGTCTCCCGGCTACATTTCATGTTTCTTTATGTAGGTCTGTTACAATCACGTCTGTGTGCAATGAATGGCAAAGACAGTGGTACTAAAGGGCGGGTAGGTTGAGAGGTAGTTAGAAAGAGAGGGAGTCAGAGTGAACAGATGGTAGGAACGTCATTGCGCTGTATCATAGTTGAGTGGGGAGCTGGAAGCGATGCAAAGCTGTTGAATCGACACAATGGTCAAAATCACTTTGACCTTTGAAGAACATTTATTCACAGCGATGCTTTCTAAACATGTAGACTACACATATCAGCTATTTGGGACTTGTGATTCTTTCTAGCAACATCTAATCTGAAAATTGAGTATTTTAAGAAAGTGAAGCGATTTAAACGTCAATACCCAAACATCTTGTAATATGGTGCCAATAAACTGCAGAGATAGCACTTCTGCCAGACTGCAGTGCTTTATACCAAAGGGAGGCACAGCAAATGATCCATCATCCACCTCTGCACGGACAGGGATGGATTCCATCTAACACGACCTGGCAACTTAAAAAAAAATCCCCCCCCGAAAAACGTACCTCTCTAGCGAGTTATATGATTTGTATCTTTCCATATCCTACATATCCGAGGATGAGGCAGAGCAAGAAGAACTACTTTCCAGGAAAGCAGTGTTTCACAGTTTCATGTTGTAAAGAGGAAGTCGGAAGATGTAATGTCTTTTTCTTTAGCTTGTATTTACACTTGGGAAGGAAGGATTTCAGGGATAGGCGGTGATTTTTGAACTGAATTTCCAGACTCATTGTTAAGAACAAAAGTATCAACGAGTAGGCAGAGTGGCTTCCAGGCACCTAAATCTATAAGATTTACTTTTGAGGGCTTGATAAGATGCTTATTTTATGCACTAGTTACATTTGGAATAAAATGAAAAAAACAAAACAAATATTGTCTTATCCATTCCTCTTTTTGCAGCGAATCCCCCCCCATTAAATCAAATGTAAAATCCAAAAGTGGAGCTTACTTCTATCTGGGCCTGTGAATAATCCACAGTTATCTCACTTACCTTGGGAATGGCTTGATGCTGTTTCATTTTAAAAACATAATTTTTCAGTTTGAGTGAAGGAAACAAAAATACACTCTGTTAAGATGCATTTAATCTCCTGGAGTTCAATCCAACAGTGCTACTGGGCTGTTTTTTTTGACAACATTGGATAATAAAGGAGAGAGACAGGAAGGAAAGGGAAGAAGGAATGACGCCAGCAAATGGCTCAGGGTGGAGAGCGACCCAGAGCACTGCAGTAAGAATTAATCTATGTACATAGTGATCTAGCTCTACCTCAGCACTTCCATTAACTCTGATAAAACAATATGCAAACAACAAATTTCTTTGCCTTGTTGGAAATTTGTTTCTTTCCTAGTTTTGGCTGGGAAAGAAACATAGGAAAGAAACATAAGCAGATAATAAAGATAATAAATCTGTCATAAGCAGATAATAAATCAGTGGTAAACACTTCCTTTAAATATTAAGAAATGTTAATGTAAGTAATAAAATGCAAGTGTTTCAGAGATATCTAGTTGTAATAAATATGACCCTTTTCACTTGTAGTGTCTCTTTAATCTCTCCACTGCAACACAGTCCAGTATTTCTACTTTCCCATTACTCTCTCTTGTACTGAAGAGAGTGTACTTTCCAATGTAATGCAGCACCATGTGAATAAGGCAGACGTATTTTCTTTAAGTACTTTTAATCTAACCAGCAGTACATTTTGAAGCTGAATGGTGCTTTTTTCTTTATTGTATTCAGCAGCACATTATCTCTTATTGAAACTAACTGGTTTAGACTTTGTCTCTTTTCGCTGGTGTGGTTTGGAACTGCAGTGACTTTAATAATTAAGGTAATGTATACCCACATGTAGCGGAAATCTGACGAGAAGCCACAAAAATGATATATGTGCTTTTCCACTCCAGTGAAATTAATGTGCCAGGCGCTGTGATTACATCTCGGAGGAATGTCATTACAGCATCTGCATACCATTACAATTCGTCTTGCGAGAGGACAGAGGTAAACTGCGCTCATCTATCTGCCTGTCAAATGAGAACTGTGGAAATTTACAGCCCTTTGGTGGAAAAAAAAGCCAAAAGTAAGCCCTTTTTCAAATTATGTCATTGGCCTTTTTGTTGCTTGGAGAATTTCTCAGCTCTTGTCTGGACTGCAGAGAGACTCGGGTCATGCTCTTGTCAATAAAGCTGAGCGAGCTGCGTTAACAGTTGTTTCAAAGTGAATTATTGTGGAGAAGTAATATCAAGTTGAAAAACATAGTCGGCTCAAAATAAAAAGTACAGTCTAAAAGTAGATGATAAAGTCAATAAGATAAAATAACAATTTCATATTCTCTAATGTGCCTTATTTTTTTAAAAAAAACTAAAGCTCTAGCAGTGAAATATAGAGATGGAAAATAGCGAACTGTGCTTTGCTTCAAGCTGGGAAGGTTAATGCGATGTCTTTTCCTGTGCTTCGAAGGACAGCGTTTGGCTTGGGTAACGTGATCGGACACAACCTTATAAGCTTTCCTCACAAAGAGTTCAGTCACCACGTGGTCATAAAAAGCTGGTCACGTGTTCTACTCCCATGTGTAATTCCCATGGCATTGTTTCAGAAATTCACTGTGAAATCCTTTACATGGGGTCAGGTATAGGACACGGATCCCTGCCTGTAGTTATTATGGGTTTTATTGCATACGCCATAGCGGTGGTTGTTGCTACTCTTAATCTCCTGATACTTTGA
The DNA here is from genome assembly GCF_056152115.1 of Neolamprologus brichardi. Taxonomy (NCBI): domain Eukaryota; kingdom Metazoa; phylum Chordata; class Actinopteri; order Cichliformes; family Cichlidae; genus Neolamprologus; species Neolamprologus brichardi. Next base: position 5,746,631 of record NC_142105.1, on the reverse strand, counting down.
GATCTTTCAGCCAAGGTCTTACATGAAGAGTTTAATTGTAAGGATGATGGAGGGCTCCGTGTGCAATTTGTGAAAATCACGTAGAAGTGCCAGGCTCGCTCAGCATGAGGGACTACAGCAATTTCTATGAGTTTTTGTCGCTTTGACATCAAGCTGTTATGTCAGGACAAACAAAATGGAAGCAAGGACAACTGTGTGTGCAAAGCCCCATCCATCCGGCACTGGCTTGGCCACATGGCAAATCTAGATTAACAGGGGATAAGCAGAGCGAGAGAGAGGGAGAGAGGGAGTGGGGGTGGTGGGCAAATTAGATTGAGATAAAGAGACGGGGAATGGGAGGAACAACAAGATTGAACAGCAAAATTCACAAGAAACAGCTTGTTGTACAGTAGCGTCAGTTAAAGCTGCAACAGGCAACATTTGGCCTAAACGTGACTTCTGTCAGTATTATTTCCTCCTTCGTCTTCCTCCTCCTCCCTCTCCTCCTCAGCTGGTCAGTTTGAGCCCCAACCCTTGTCACTCATCTTGATGAGCTGTCTGTTTTCAAATGGCAGCCAGCCCGAAACTGAGGTAACCAGCTTTTGTATCGTCTCCGCAGGGGCCGAAAAGGCAGAGATGCTGTACGGAGCCAGTCTACTAGAACAATAACAAGGTGTTGACCTGTGGTTTTCAAAGTCTTTCTGCTACATGGTTATTTTCCCTGTTCTTTTGGTTTATTTATTAATAGTTGTTACTTGTCAACATGATGAGTCTTAGCAATACAACTACTGGCCTCACCATCCGTTTGTCAGAAACAGTTTGAACACAGCTACCCGCAGACAATTATAAACGGATGAACCATGAAAAGACGGTGTTATGATGCAAAAAGGCTAAATTACACATTTGTTTTCTTGAACTTCTTGACCGTGTGAAGCATTTGTAAGAAATCCAAGTATTTATTTGTCTGGGTATGATGTTGCAGATACAGATACTGTGCATAATTCTAGCAAGGTGCTGGATCTGTGCATTACATTACATCACAGCATATTAAGGAAAAAGAATGACTCTCAATTCATGGGATTTAAAATAATCTACTGGAATATGCACATGTCTGTTTTTGTTTACCTGTGTACATTGTTGTTGGATGACCTTACATCAGGCCTGGCAAAAATTGGATTCAGCTCTTTTGTTTTGTGACTCTTCTCTATTGGTCAAACAAATAAACCAGTCTTGCTCATAAGGAATAGTACTGCGTACCGTATTCTGGTCACTTGTCATACTGGTATGTTGCAATTTGTTGTCATATGTTTCCAGGTGGAGTGTATTTGGAAGTTGGTGGTCTGGAGAAGTGAGGTTTGTGAGATCTGAAGCGGGAGAAAGAAAAGACAAGGGGGGAGGTGTTGCTGGTGGAGTGAGGAGGGTTGAGAGACGGTGAGAAACACAAAAAGGGGAGAAAGAGAGATAGATGTAGGCGGTCAGCCAGCTAGCTGTGACAGGAGCAGATGAAGCACGAGTTGTACAGCTGGGTGCTTCACTGTCCCCGGAGTCTCGGGGCAGAAGAGACAGGCCTGCCAGTGGCTCAGGAGAAATCACTCTCTTCAAACAAATGAAGTGTGAACATTGTCTGCTATATGCAAATAAGCCCTATTTGATATCTTCCCTACCTGTAGTGCAATTCTAAATGTCAGCTCCTCTAGTGTGTGTGTGTGTTTGGTGGGAGGGGTATACAAAGAATGTCAGAGCCACAGGTGTTTTCTCTGATTTGTATCTGATGGTCAGCAGTGTTTCCTGAAACATCCGGAAAGATGATGAGCAGAGAAAGCTGTTACCACCTCACAATGTTTAACTTGAGCTTTAGTGATTGCTGGGTGATGTGTCTGCGCATCGAAGAAACCACGTGATGGATTTTCCATAAAATGTCATAGCTGCATTGGGGACTGTCAGAGTTATGTATTCATCCTCAACTTTCACAAAGAGAAGGCTGACATTTGTGGTATATCTCGAAGACCGTTGTCTTTAGGAATGCATGGATTGCAAATTCTGGAAACATACAAGGGTGTAAAATCAAACATGGACCCACTGCTAGCGCTTTGTAATAAACATGGTGAAGAAACTGCGCAGTTAATAGTAACCACTAAACACTAAGTTAATAATTTTTGGTAATTACTGGTACAGTTACATGTGTTATGTGTTCCTATTGATATTTATACATTAATATTTTGTCATTATAATTAAGAACTAAGAAAATGTAATTGTTTTTCACACTTTTATGTTTATTTTTTTTAATAAAAATTAGTTAACCTTTTTAGATATTTACAATAAATCACTATATCAATATTTATTAGATTATCAATCATGTGGATGTTCTTTTGTGTGGGGTAGGGATTTCATTAACAGCAGGGCTCAGTATGTACAGACCCAGTATAGTCTAAAATATGACAATGTCAAATGTATACACATGGTACCCAGGAAGCAAGATAAGCTGTGCTATTCCTTCAGTCAGAATTGATATTTAAAGTCACATCTCTTGGATATGCTTACCCATATATCTTTAAAACACATTAAGTGCATAATATCCTGTTTTTTAGGTGACAGGTAATTAATAGCGCATTAGGAAGAAAATGCACAGTAGGTCGATTTCTGTGCAAACTGAGAAAATGGCTAAACTGCTGTTTTCTTCATGCATTCGGGGACCACAGTTCATTATTGACTGTAGACCCGTTGCATAATGCATCTTCCTCATAACGCCACCCGGCTCGAGCTGCTAGAAAGAGAATCTGATTTTTCTGTACAAGAACGAGAAGGATGAGCTATGCAGATTTCACTGTAGAGAAATCAAATATTTATGCCTCTTTCTTTCGCATTCATGGTTTCTGGAGAGCAGTTACTTAGAATAGTAGTCCTGATAGCAGCATTTTCTACAACTATGCTCAATAAGCATGCAAATCTGTTAAAGCGTGGCTACTCAGAAGGTCTTAGTTGTTTGCTCTTTGGTATATCTGTAATATGTTTTTTCTTTTTCTTTTTTTTTTTTTTACTGCACATTTTTTTCTGTTACACTACATTTATACATTTATTTGTCAATTGAAGAAGCATCTCGACTACTAATTTGGTTAACTTGTTCAAAAGAGAAAGTTAAAACACTTGGATACGATGATCTAAATAGATGTAAATAGATATCAGAAGCTAAAGAAACATATCTAATGACTAAAAGCAAGAAGAAGTTAATAATATGTATTAAATAACATGTAAGTAAATAAAATCTCAGAGTTTAAGGTTTGTCCGTTATCCGTGTAAGTGAGTCAAATTGCCGTGTAAAGGTACACTGTTGTTTGGGTTGTTCATGCAATATTATTTGACATTCAGACATTCAGAGTTCTTGCATTCAGAATGAAGACCTTAGGCTTTGTGTGATGATTGCATTGAGATGTGAAACACCATTTTTCAGAAGAATGTTAATATACTGAATGGACTACAGAATGTCATTCATCTAATACAAGGACATGTAACTGCCCTCATTTACCTTAATGTTGGTAAGTTTTGATCTCATAGATCTTATCTCTGTTTTCTTTTTTGCTGTTCCAACAGGATGGCGTTCCAGAGAACCTGAGAATAAAAGGTGAGTTTCTGCCTTTGATTCCTCCTTCTTCCTCCTTCCTTCCTGTATGTCAACATGTTGTGTACAAGGGGAGGGGTTGTTGAAGCTACAGCGTAAGTGAAGCACTTTTGCTTTTTTGTAGTATAAAATATTTATGTAGCCTTTTTTTTAAACTAAAAGACAAAAAAAGAGCACATTTGATCAAAAACACCACAATAAGAAACCTACTGGGAGTATAACACTCTCTCATCTCCTCTTTCTAACATTTTATCTCCTACACCAAAAAGATTTCATGCAATGGTCACATTCTTGTACAAAGCTTGACTTTTCACTTATCAAGATATATTTAAACCCTAAATGAATATTTTATGTTACTAAACTAAAATATACAGTAGCCAGCAGCCATTAAATAAAAAAACTATCCATCAGACACCAAACTGATAAAAGTCGTCGTTCTGTACGCAAACAGGAAAGACAAAAATCCAAAGACAACAGCAATTAAAAAGTTCTGTTTGGATTCCTTCAAAAACTGAAGTTATCAGGTCCGTGTGCAAGAAATCTGGTTGGTATTTGTTTGCTTGAAATGCCTGTGTCTAATTGTAATACTATGAATTGTGACTAAGCTTGTACAAAAAAAAAAGTAAACCTCAACCTAAACTTTGTCAGCTGCATGAAAACATGTTTTCACGTTTTTGTTTGGAGACATTTTGCAGACCCTCCGCCAAGATGTTTTGTATCTGCTCAAAATAGTTTTTTTTCACTAGTATATAGAGGGTTTTTTTCACATTATACTATAGACCGTTTTTTAATCATTTAACCTCCTGCAATGCCAGGAGAATTAGGTCTGAGGTTACCTTTTCGCACATGTAGCACATAAAAGGGATAGTCCACAAATGTATATAGTCAGGGAAGGATTTAGGGAAGCAGTGGTGCGGTGTGGTGAGTAGTAAGTACAAGGAAGGTAAATGGGTAGCTACGATGACTGTTTGAATCAGACATGTTACATACAGCTCAGCTGAGTAATATCTATAAAGGTTCAGTGCTGCATTGCATGCTTGAAAGCAGCTTAAGTGAGCACTAAATGGTTATACCCTTCAGCGTCTATAATGGGAGGTTTTCTCATACTTTACTTTCAGCTGGGTGTTTTTGTGCAATGAGATCTGTTACTCTTGATATGCTCAGTCCATGAAAGTGATTGAATTATATTTCCATAACAAGGAGCCGTGTGAACGAGTTAAAAATGCAGCGCAGAGTTTTCAATAAGCCATTTATCTCTAACACCAAATGCAGTCGTTCTCAGCTTTAACAAAAAAATTTGTGCTGTGATGGTCCAGCAACCTGAAAAAAGTTGGATAACCTCAACTTTAAATGTAATTTTTTAAAAATGTACTCAGGACACACACACAGTATATTAACCTACGGAGCCCCGCAGGGGACATGGGAGAAAAAAAAATTAAGACTGACTTTTGTGAGATCTCGCAAAACTAACTCGGGATCTCGCAAAACTAACTCGGGATCTCGCAAAACTAACTCGGGATCTCGCAAAACTAACTCGGGATCTCGCAAACGTTTTAGCCACATTCTTCGGACGCTGGCTCGAAGCCGACCGGGAGGTCGAGGCACGATGTGCCGGGAAAGCAGTTAGCTTCAAGCTAATGGGAAGAATGCGGCTAAAAGTTTTGCGAGATCTCTTCGTATTAACCAGTTATTGCATCGATAATGTTCATTTGAGGTTAATGTGTGGCTCTGTTCATTTCCTCCTCCAAAAAACCCCCCAAAACACTTACTATTGTGCAGTCTTTACATAGTCTACACTATAATATCTTTATTCATACTAGTGCTCAAGATTAATTAAAATAGTCATTCTTTATAAATTCAAAAGTAGAACATGTTGTGTGTGCAAAATTAAGCACATCTATGTTTTCAATTTTATTATTATTATTGACTAAACATTAATTTATACTTAAATAAAATCTTGAACTTTAATAAAATCTATGATTCAGAAACAACCACTGTCATATTTGGGCCAAAGCTCATTTATGGTGGACTGTGACAAAGTTGAAAACTTTTCTCTTGGTCAGACAAATCGAAATTTGAAATTCTCTTTGGGAAAACATGCATGTTGCATTCTCAAGACCAACGAGGAGAGGAACCATCCAGGTTGTTATCAGTGCTAACTTAAAAAACCTGCATCTCTGACGGGATGGAGGTGCAACCTGTACATATTGCATTCTGTTTTTACTTACATTTTCCACTGTGTCCCAACCTTTTTTGGAACTGGGTTTCTATAAAATGGTAGGAAAAAACTGTTAGTTGCAGCAGTAGTTGGCACCATTATCTCCAACCAGCTTCAACTACCTCTGTGGATCTGGACAGTGGTGATGCATTAATGCACCATGCTCTTCTTGCTGGTTGACAGATACATCTCATCTGTCAACCCATCACCTTTCTAATGTCTTCTCTTTCTCCTCTAAACAAGAGTCAATGTCAGGCAAAAGGTGGCCCTGCTGCCCAACATGCCTGCCACTAAGTGTTTGAAAGGGGCGCTAAATGGACGTCTCCCCATTTTTCCTTGCCGGGGAAGGTCGAAGCAGTAATTGTAGAGGGTGCATTACCATAAAGGGCGGCCCCAGCTGTCTGCTGTGATTCACTTTAATGCACCATGTTCTGTAAGCCGAGAGGGGAGCTCTCACTTTGGCCAGTTTTCAGCAAACTCATTTCCAGCCGCGATAACGAGAAGGCAAGCAAACTGTAGGGAAAATCATAAATTATTCAAGTATCACCAAGTACATTGGAGCCTTCTCGTTATTGTGAAACTGAGGTTGATTTAGCATTAAAAGGCCCAGTTTTAGAAGCTACGTCAAAATTAACGGATTGAATAGACATCTAGCAAGTCAAGATGAGAATAAAAGTCCCCCCCCCACCAAATTTAGTTTATAAAGCTGTTGTGGTTCCATGTCACTTGGTCAACTTTGAGGTAACCAGCAATCACATACATTTATTAGTTTTAAGATGTAGTTACAGGGCAGACATCTGGAGCGGGGCACTTACCTAATTAATGCTTCCTTCACAAATATAACTTGATATTTCTTACTTTAATTAACAGAAGCCACACCGACTCTTCCTGTATACTAAAACAGATGAAAAAGTGTGTTTATTATTCAGCTTTACCCTCACACAAAATAAATATGCTAGAGTAGAGTATTTTAAAGATGCCACTGTTTATCTCTGGGTTTTCTACAGATCCACTAAAAGTCTAATATTATCCACAAACGTGGTTATAACAGGAAAAACCCCATGCTTTTTAATTGTGACTCTTTAATGTGTTGTACTGATTGATGTTGTTCTAATACATAGTCATGGTAATGCACAGTAAATCTGACAAATTGTAATGTATAGAAAATATGTTGAATATAATCATAAGAATGAGAAAAAAATACAGATCCAAAAATTGAATTTGACTTTTTTTTTGCAGGCTAATAAGATAAAGCTAAGTTGTAGCTTTTATCTTAAAAACAGAACAGGGTGGTGTAGGTATACCAGTAGAAGCTCTAAATAGTGCAAATAGTTAAAGCACAGATCAAAGTGGTAAAAGTGTCTTCAAAATCCTTGGTTTGTCTGAGCAACAGTCCAAAATACAAGACTTTACTGTCATGTGCGATAAAGAAATTGTCAAATACTGCTGTAGATATTATTGCACTGATGAATAGCTTTTCTCCCAAGTAGTAGTTACTGATATTTTATAAAATGTCCAAAATGTTTTATACAATCTCATCATTGTTCAATATGAATTCTCATTTTTTGATTTTAAGAAGAATTATAAAGGTGCAAGAATCCTATTTTAAAATGCTTCCCCCCTCAGTTTCACAACTAGTTTTGTTTTGTGGTCTACGGAGAAATTCTCTCTGTCTTTTTCCATCTTCATACATACTTGAATGTGTTCTCTTGTCTGAGACTGTTATATTTTTTTACCCTGTGATATACTGGCGACCTGTCCAGCCCTGAACAAGATGAGCAGTTTGTGAAATGGATGGATGGAAATTACATTCCTGCATTTACCGTGGATGCCAAAACAAACCAAAAAAATCATAGATGGAATGAATGAAGCGCCTTATAAACTCGAACTGAATGTCAGCAAGGAAGAGACAAATGCCAAACGTATTCCAGGATGCTCGGTAATTGGAGTCCCAGAACGAGCACATACCACACTAAGCGAGCTTGTTATGCATACTACAGGAAGACCTTGGGCTGCTGGTGAAATGCAATTTTACAAAATAAATGGGCTGATTTAGTCATATGAAAAATCTGATTGAGCTTTTTAAGATTGTCTTCCCATTCTCATTACATGTAAGAAATGTCATTGGTAGCAGCACTATTAAGATTAATGACTTTTGCTGGTGTAGTGTATAAACAAGACGCAGTGAAACAAACTTGCTGGTGTTCAGAGAACCTTGTTTTATTTAGCCAACCATTGATTTTCTTTCATATTAATATGTATGATTGTGATATTAAAAAGCTTGGTCAGAGTGAGGGGAATAATGTTTTGCATTGGGGTATTTTTTTTCTCGAGATTTGCCACCTAACACATCCCAAAGTGTCCTTGGGAAAGTTGCTTAGCTCAAGTTGCCCCACATGGTGAACAGAGTGCTCGTCAGAATGGGAATGAGAACCTCTAAGATTAAAAATACAGCATGACTAATAAAGCAGTTTTAAAACTAATACAACTATTTGGTGATATAAAAACCTAATATTCTGATATGTTAGCCAATTTTTTTCTTCCCTCCCTTCTGGCACAAAAACATAAATGGATTTTCCTGAAATTGGTTATGTGTTGTTATTTATTAATTTACTTGTTTATGCTCTGCCCCGACTGTAATTCTCACTTAGCGTTTCCTAATAAGTTTAGGGTTACAATTTGTAGTTTCAAACTATGTTTACTGTAGTATAGGCTGGCGAAATGGTCACAACATCAAATATTTATTACATTTTTTAATATATATTTAATATTTAATATTTTTTTAGCCCTGTACAGATTCTCGATCCACGTCCTTACCCTTACCTGTGGTCATGAGCTTTGGGTAGTGATTGAAGAAAGATTGTGGATTCAAGCAGGAGAAATGAACTTTCTCTGATTGGAGGCTTGTCACTTCCTTCGATTCAGTCATTCGGGAGAGCGTCAGTGTAGAGTTGAGTTGCTTCTCCATTTTGAAAGGACCCAGCTGAGATGGTTAGGGGAACTGACAAGGATGCCTCCTGGGCACCTCCTGCGGGAGGTCTGGTCATGTCATACAGGGATTAGGCCCTGGGGTAGACACAGGACACATATCACTCGACTGGCTCGGGAACATCTCTGTGTTCCCACAGGTGAGCTCGGGGAGTTGGCTGGGGAGAAGGAGGTCTAGGTTTCTCTGCTTAGGTTGTTGCCCATGCAACCTGGCCCACCAGATAAGTAGAAGAAAATGGATAGATGGATGACTGACAGATGGACACAATCAACACCCCTTAGGTATTCAGCTGTGACGAACACTCCGTTACATGTGCTCAAACACATAAAACAAAATACGGGTCAGTATTGATCTAGTTATAGTGAGCACATCCTAGGTTTAGAACCTGTATTCTCACTTGGCACCATAGCCTTGTTCTGTGAGGAAAGCTTTGGAGTTCAGTTGACTCAAACCGGTTAATTATAAATGCATTTTAAAGCAACTATGAATATCTATGAATGTATATCATGAATATCTCTCCGGTGCTTTTCTGTTATTCACATTAATTTTACACGAGTAGTCACCAGAGTCCAATATAAACAACCACACTTTTCTGCTTTACTTTGTATAGTTATTGCTACTTACTTGATGTATATAAACACAAAAATCAAACAATAAAAAAACAATTATGTAATACCATTGAAATTTAGCAGATGAGTCAAATCTTATACCTGCAGAAAATGCGTTGATTTATGTATTTTTGTTGAGCGAACGGGTGAAGTGCTGACGTGCGAATTTGGCTGCTGATGAAAGATTTCCTTACAGACGTGGACTATTCCTATTTGTATGTTGCAGCCTTTCAGATTTGAACTCTGCACAAGAGCAAACATCTTGTTTTGTTTCCTGGCACAAATGTTTATGTTCTTCTAATCTATGTCGTCTCGCGTAATTTATTCATTTGTATGCATGGCAACTGCCTACTGCTTACTGCTACCAAACCCAAGCCCATAGCAGTACATTTGAATAATTCAAAAGCTGCAAACACCAAGCTCTAAATTGTATATTAATTCTAAAATTACACACCACCCCCTGGGACTGGGTTACACTTTTAATAACTCGTCACAGCTGTACTGAGGAGAGGTGAATGCTGCGTTCCTCTGCACCTTTCTCAGACAGAATTATTGGAAGACTCCCTGTTGTTCCATCTAGCGTCACTGTTTTGCCACAATTTAATTTGTAATGGCTTTCATACAGTAAGTCTTAATCAAGTTATTGTAGATTCATGAAGTGCTGTCTTTTCCTGGGCAGGGAAGGAAGCAGTTTTAAAGAGATGCTATGGGACTACACTGCACCATCTGCTTATGAGCAGTCTTAGATGAGTGGCTGGGTTTAAAAAAACAGAAAAAAGGGCCCTATAGGATTTGCCTTTTGAATCCCCGCAGGACCTTGTGGCTAGCTTTACAGGCCACTTATGCTCCTTGACCCACTAAGCCATTAGAGGACACTTGTGTCTGCCCTAAATACTGTATGGTACAGCACTTTCACCTTCTCAGGGGAAAAAGCCAGATGTACCTTGCTTGGTCACGTTGCACTTCAGAAAGCGTTAGACTGTGTTTGCACTGGAGGTCTTCATGCTCTGTTTTATATTGATGCCCAGATCCTTCAATATAGCCCATAGACTGTCTGATAGCAATATGACCTTAAAGGCAGAGGCGAAACACTCATCAGAAAAATGCATGATATTACATGTGGAGATCTTTTATTCAGTTCTTTTTTTAGGCTCATCATCCTACTATAAAAAACAACTTTAAGGGTGTCTGAAATGGAAAACCATAAGCCATGTACAATATCCTGTTATAGAACCAGTGATGTAGCTAACGAGCCTGTGTTTATAGTCTTAACAAGCTGAGGCCTGATATCCTCACATTTATCCATACAAATACACTGAATTTATATGAATTATAGTCAGTGTTGGGGAGTAACGGAATACATGTACCACCGTTACGTATTTAAAATACAAAATATGAGTAACTGTATTCCGTTACAGTTACCGTTTAAAAAGGTGGTATTTAGAATACAGTTACTTTGTTGAAATAAATGGATTACACGGTTATGCCTGTTGTGGCGGGTCAGGCCTGTTTGGGTTTTGTTTGACAGCTACGTTCTGTTGTCCCAGGCGGCAGCGTTACGGTTGCCATGGTTACAGGGTGACGCTCTCGCTTTGCGTGTTTCCTGGGTGAGAGAGGCCTTTTTGTTGTTGTTATGCTAAGCTAATAGGCAGAATGCTACAGGTATAGCTCTAAAGAATGTAGCATCATAGGCAGTGTAGTCCGTGCTGCAGGGAGAATGGACTGCCATACACGTTATGTGTCTGTGAGCGCGAGGAGGGAGAAAAAGGAAAAGTACGAGGAAAAGGAAAAAACGGGAGCTGGAAGCATGTAAATATAATAATTACCACTGCAGCCAAGAAGAGTGCCTTACGAGCCCAGTTGTAAGTAAGCTATTAAGACTGGACTGTACACTGTGTTCGTGTTTTCCTCTAAAACAATAAGTCCCGGAATAGTAAGTAACGGAATACATTACAGAATACATTTTGGGACATGTATTCTGTATTCTGTAATGGAATACATTTTAAAAGTAACCTTCCCAACACTGATTATAGTACTATAGCAGCCAAGGGATAAAAACATGAAACATGAATAAGGAATCCTTTTTACAATTCGTATAACACAAAGCCAAACACTGCGGTTCATCTAATGGCCTCCTAAGTCAGTTCCTGTAGAGTCCCAGCTGTTTCTGATCGTTACAACAAATTTTCCCTGTCATGACAACGACTGCATTAAAAACAAATACAATAATAAATGACTGCCTTCAGTGCCAGGTGGATGCCAACAATTGCACTCCTAGTTGTCTGTACGACTTTACCTCTGCCAATTTAAGTCACTAATTTGGACCTCTTGGCCTTTTTGAAGATTTTAATGCAGTTAACTGACAAATATAATGGATTGCTGTTTGGCTAATTGTACTAACAGCCTGGCCCAGAAGTCTGTGCTTAAGATTTGGCGACTGAAACTTTTGTTTTATTAATATAGCTTTGTGTCTTTGTGATGCTACCTTACTTAGCTTTCTAGTGTTGTTAGCTGATCATTTTATCCTCACTCTGGCTTCAGAATATCGTGACGGAAATGGCAAAAATACTAAAATCAAGGCTTCAAATACAAGTTTCCAAACAATGGGTAATGTCATAATGGGTATGATATTCTGTTGTATACAGTCTGTATTAAATACTCGGAGGAATAGTGTTTATAGCAGCTGAGTAACAATTATCCCTGTCCTTCTAATCTTTAGTAACACCACCTCTGGCATTACGTTTAATATAAAATAACTGTAATATGGTCATTTTAAGGCTTATCACTGTACAGTTGTTTCTATTAAGCAGGACTTTGTAAAGACTATGTAAAGTTATGGTGGCATTTGACTTGATTATCCTATTATAAACCAGTCAAAGTATTTTGTATGCCACAGAGCGCTTAACATCAGATGGGGTCATTGTTTTGTTTGATTGGCCAGGGCTGCTGAAGTTATATTGAATGATTTTTCTGGGCATGTCTGGCTTCCTGTGCCTCCTTGGGGTCAGGACTCCTGCTATCCCAGTGTAGACATGTCAGTGTAATGAATGAGGAAGCTGCATTTTTTTGTCACAGTAAATTTGCTGTCCTGACCCTTGACAACGAAGATGGCAGAAAAGGCTAAAAAGCATCAAACAAGCTATAGCACAAGCATTTAGAGGGTGGGCTTACCAACACTGTTAAACCAACACACACACAATCCAAGATTAAAAAAAACACACACACTAAAGCAAATTTAATAATTTAACAATATTGTTTTGTTTCATTTGATAAGTTGTATTTTTGTGGGCAAAAGCAACAACACTAAAATTGACCATTTATTTTAGACCTACATGTAAAAAAAACAAAAGACAAAATAAAAAAACTAACCAAAAAAACCCCAAACAACAAACTGGTGAAAAAAACAAAAACAAACCACAGCATTCAAAATGTTTCATGATTGTCCATCTTTCAAGAAGTTTAATGTACTCTTAATTTAAAACTGCTTATTTTTCAAAATAATATAATGTGATGCAATAGGTACAGACATCCACATTAGTAAGAAGTCATAAACTCAGTTTGCTTGCTGCTACTTGTATACTTTTTGTGTTGATGTACTACTATTTTATTATCTTCAGAGAGCAGTCTCACTTTGTTTCCTGCCGAGGACAAATGAGCAAACTAGAAACTACAGTGTGTTTACTCGGCTTACACTACTGCAACCTGTAGACCGTTATACAGTCTTGCCAACAGAGTTCAGATTAGTATCAGTTTTCCCCCTCTTCTTTCAGTCCAGCCCTTTGGTAAATTGCATTTAACTTTAAATTAGTGCTATTTTGTGTTGGTATCTTGTTTAATTCATATGATTTATCTTTAAATGCTGCACGCTCAGAATAAACAATCTGGTAAAAGTTGAGGTTTCTTAAAGTTTCTTAATTGTTTTGTGTCATTTTTTTTTCTGTGAAAGCACATTTGTGTTGTGCTACACATATCAAATTGCTTAGCATACTGGAACGTCTTAAATGGAACAAACACATTACTAGTGTGATATGAGAAAGGTCGATTTTGTCATGGGGAGAAAAAACATATCCGAAATTAGCTTGATTTTAAAATAGCTTTCTATAGCACCCTGGTATTTCATCCTACATGCTTGTTAATTGCGCTCACCTGGCGTTCCAGGTGTAAGTTAGTTTCTAATTAGATGACTAAGATGTAAACCAGCAGGACTCAGCATAGTGTGAACCACTCAAATGTTTCCTGCTGAGGTACAGACGTCTAATGAGCTACTACCCAGGAAAACACATTGACTGTTCTAGGCCATAAGAATAGCATTTATGAGCCATATCCTAGTATACTGTTATGGCATGTAATTTATTGTCTGGTCTTTGAATTGCTTAATGAACTTTCAAAGAACGTTAAACTGCTTATTTGAAAATAATAACAGACAAAAAAAAAGAGTGATGGGTGTCATGGCGATCATCAGTGCTGCTGCCAAAGGAAGCATAACGTGCTGCACACTTAGCAAGATCAACAATATTACCATCAAAAGTCATCTTGAGTGTATAAATGACTCCCTGGATGTTGATACCCATAATTTTTGGCAAACCATATCCTGAATATGTAGAATTAAATGGAGTGAGACGAATCTAATTGAGTTTCATCAATAATTCTTAGTGATCTGCATGAACCCATGCTACTTACAGCGGATAATGATGAAGGCTTGGCAATAGCGGTGCTTCTTTTTCCATCTGAAGGTCAACACAGTAATCATAGGAAGAGATATTATCCTGAAGGTCGGTTCCGGCTTTCAGCCTAGATTAACTTTAATGTCCCTTTTATATGAATGGCATAACTGCAACAGTGTCCAAACATGAAAAAAAAAAATCTACTTGACCCATTTAGGTATAACTTTTTTTTTTTATTGTGTTCTTTTGTACATATATTACATATTATATATTATACAGTTCTCACCCAGCTTTGTTCCATTGTACTCAACATAATCTCAGAGCAGTGACAGGCAGTCTTTATATGCAACAGTGTGCTTGTGTTAAACAGCTAAGGTCTTCTAAGGCTACGTTCACACTGCAGGTCTTAATGCTCAATTCCGATTTTTTGATCAAATACGATTTTTTTGTCTGCTCGTTCACACTACAAATAAAATGCGACAGCAAACGTGCTCTAGTGTGAACGCTCAAAGCGGCCCGCATGCGCAAAAGAAGACGTCACACACAACGCGCTCTGTTTAGACCCAGAGCAAACCATATTGTTTGACTGATGGCCGTTAATATAAAGACTTCGGACTTTACGTTTCCCAATTTTTGCTTTAAGTTATTTTGTTATTTACATAATAATGTAAATAACCTAATAATGATCCTTATTGCTGTTTTAGAGGAGCGGTGCTTCAAAGGATAGTTGCAGATTTCTGTCAGAATCTGCAGATTATGCAGTACAAATAAAATGTTAACGTTTCTCCAACGTTGTCTTCCCAGCAGTTTCACTGGATGGCCAGGAAGCGTTCGCGATGTCTTCTCGGGCGCTGATAATCGGCGTCTGTCTTGTATCAGTAACGTAAAAGACGAATTTAATGCGACTTGACCGTTCACACAGCAGTCGCTTTCTAAAACATCGGATATGTATCGGATTCAGTACCACATACAAAAGTGACCCAGATCGGATTTGAAAATATCGGATTTGTGCCGTTCACACTGTCATACCATGATCGGATATGGGTCGCATAGGGTCAAAAAAATCTGATTTGATGCGCTTTCGCCTGCAGTGTGAACGTAGCCTTACACTCTGTTCCCAAATTAGCTTTCAGGTGTTATTTTGTCTTTCTCTGCTAATTTCATCGCATGCAGATTGAGATAAGAAGTTGATGTGAGTGAGAGTACACTGGACTTGTTGTATGATTTTAGTTCGATTTAGCTGCAGTTTATTTGACAAAAGCACCCACATTTGTTTTTCTTCTGATTCTAGAAATTTCACAGACATGACTTATTGCACCTTATTACAGTGCATGCAAATTCACTCAAATCCAGTGAGTTGTGTTTTTATAGCATACCAGAAGATGGTAAAGATGGTAAATAGGAGAGGTACCTACTAGAAAGCTGTAGCGTTTGTTACAGTGACCAACTGTCTGCTAGAAATGGCCATAATCTTGGGGCTTTTTAAGAGTTGATGTAAAGTCAAAGTCTTTGCTGTTTCTCTACAGCTTATATTACTACTGTGTCATATATGGATTTTAACCTAAGCAGAAGAGAATAGTTAAGGATAGAAGCAAGCCAAAGGAGCTGAAATGAAAGGCCTTCTTTTTCTGTTTTAACTTCTAAGGGAGTTGTCATCAGAGTTTGTGTTGGACAACAACTCATCAGATCGTTGGTAAAAAAGCAGATGAAATTTTAAAAATACATGAAGTCAACAGTCTGTATAGTGATTTGCAGTGAGCGTGCCTGCTGCTTCGTTGTATAAAAAAAAAAAAACTAACTAAAGAAAACAAGTTTTTGTCTTTATCAGGTGCTCTTTCCATATTTTCCTTACAGTGGTTCCTAAATGAAGTATATTTGTTATTGAAGTGCAATAGTTGGCAATTGGTGTGCTCATGCAGTAATGTTTTAACTCTTGATTTTTTTTGTATGCTTTTATTATTATTTCAGAGTCTGTGAAATTGCATTTTCCTTTCCTTTGATCGTGAGTTGTTGCCGCAAATCCAAAATAAATTAGCAAGGCAGAGCTAGACGGGTAGAAAACAGCCATAGTCCTATGCATTAACATTACAAAGCCTGTTTTAGTTTAGAATAGGATTACTTCTGGTTGGTGCATCAACTAAATTCTATTCTGAAGACTCAGCTTAACAGTTAAACCAGGTCAAATAAATACAACTCAGTCCTCCTGGTCGCTGGTCTTCGGTGAATGGTAGTACATACAGTAAGCTGGAAATATCCAGCTTTGGGAAATAAGAACTCTTACTCCTGTTTTATTGTTCAGCATAGAAAGCTGTTTCTTGATTTTGAAGAGTTCGCCTTTTTGGTTTGATAGTTTCTTCACAAAATATGTCAAAATTATTTGGTGCAAGTAGTAAGAGTCAGGTTTGTATTACAGTCAATATAAACAGAAACATTTCTTTTTGTATGAGAGAGATGTGTTCATCTCTCTCCACTAAAATATTACCTTAAATGTCAGGAGAGCGTGTAATGCTTTGAGCAAGAACATTTTACATTGGACTGAATTTACTTAAACAGTTTTTATCTTTGTATGTCAATATTTCACCCAGAGATATAGTAATGCAGAATCAGCCATACAAAGTTCCTGAGAGAGAGAGAAAGAGGGAGAGAGAAATGAGGTCTGAAAAGGAAAGCTGCTTGCCTTTTTGTTTGTCTACCATCCAGCCCACTGTAATGTGAAGTAGTAATGGGAGTAGCGCAGGGTGCTTACAATTAGGCGGCAATCTCTGATAAATGGGGTTGTTGGTGGAAACGCTCTCAGTGCTGCATCCTGATGTGGACAGACTGAGAGAGGAGCCGGGCCCACGTTCAGTCATTAGGCCAGGGAATGAAATGGGACGGAAAGTTGCCAAGTGGTTACCAGGTGCTCTCATCCACTCTTACACGTGCACTCAGCCAGGAACCAGCACACACACAGATACTATAAGTGCCTAAAAGTAACACACTTCTCTTAGTGTTGTCCCTGAAATTGAATGCTTTTTTTCTTTTGGGCTTTTTCACATTTCACACATTTCACATTCACAGCACAAGTTACATAACATTGATGAAGGTATACATCCTAAAAGGAAAATGTAATGAGTTTGGTCACTGAATAAAAACAGGTGCACATTAGAGTGATTTCTTTCTTTTCTTTCTTTTTTTATTCTTTTAAGTGTGCATTATCATCATAAGTGGAACTGGGGTTGCTCCATTTGTGTCTCTCTGTGTTTGTGTAGCTATTTGGCTGTAGAGAGTGATTTTGGGTATGCAGCCTATGCAAACGTGCTTGCCTCTGGTCCACCGAAAAGCCAGAAGCACTTACTTCGGTGTTGACAGGAAGGGAGTGAAAACAGAGGT
Organism: Neolamprologus brichardi; assembly: GCF_056152115.1. NCBI lineage: Eukaryota > Metazoa > Chordata > Actinopteri > Cichliformes > Cichlidae > Neolamprologus > Neolamprologus brichardi. Next base: position 5,729,185 of record NC_142105.1, on the reverse strand, counting down.
TACCATGAAAAAGGAGAAACATGATAAAATATTCAGTGGTCACATAAGCAGCATTAAAAGCATTGTTTTTCACACCCAGTACACTGCATGCTAAACTAAATAACCAACAACAGCACAAGAACAAGGAAGAGTAACAAACAGACCATTTTTTTTCCAGATATTTTTGAAATTTCCCGCTGGTAAGAGTACCCACCTATCACACGTAGACAAAGGTCTTGTTCTCGACAAAGGCTGTGTAATCGCAGCTAGTCAATTAGCATGGAGGTCTGTTGGTTCTGTCTGTTGCTGCATTCAGTAACTATAAAGGTGGATAAAAATTGAGGAAAAAGAGACCAGAGATCCACAAGGAAACCTTGCAAGTCACTAAGGAGGTTTTGTAGAAGATTTGCTGATCTAAAATATATGATTCTGAAACAGTTAATGCGATAATTTTGCTAAACTGATTGGATTCAAGCTGAAAGTCTGCTGCTGTTAGTTTTTTAAAATCCACAGTGGTGGTTTGCAGAGACAGAGTAATTTGTCCAAATACTTGCGGATAATACTGGATTTGTTATACACAAAATATGTGCACATCTTGCACAGTAGCATAATTTTCATAAAACAATATTTGTCCCTATATTTGAACAACATTTGCAATTATTATAAGTGTTGAATCTCAAAATGAATTTGTTGTAATTTCTACATAAACAGTGCAAGTTTTTTCTGTATTAATTAAAAACCATGCGGGGGACAAAAAGGAGATTTGATGTTTTCATTCATAAAGAGTCTGTTTTCCTTTTGACAGTGTAGTTTGATTAATTTACAGTCCTTCAAAGCAGTGAACGTCTTTTTTAAAAATCTATTGTAGGGGTGGGGATTCTTTGATTAGCCTCTGCTGAGCAGCTGTGATGTATACCTTTGTACACTGTTGACAAGCTGGGGAATATTTCATGTGACGTTTAGTCATATAGTTTTAATTTGTATTTACACTATGTCCTTTGCACTCTGCAAAGTGGTTTGTGATGAATATGTCAGACAGCATTTTATGAATAAGTTGAACGTGAGTTGACTTCAGTGTTCTTTTAGATTTCATAAACACGAAGCACAGTCTATTCATGTGCTGTCAGTTGTGTTTGTAGAGGGCGACAAGATAGATGTTGAGCAGTAAACACCCCCGTCTGTATCTCCGTCCTTTTACCTGAACTGAAAATGTCCCTGTCTTGTTTAAACGTAATGCTTTTTTCCCCCTGAAGAATTTCTGTATCTAATAAGTTTTCATAGTATGTGATAATTCAAGGTACACCAGAGCGCATTTTGCAGCTATTCTTGCCAGCACGTAGTGGCTTTGACCCTTGCACTTTCTACTCTGGCTGCTTTTACTGTTAAAGAGGAAATTGGATTTCACTGTTCGGTTGTCTCGTATAAGAGTTAAATGTCGAAAATGTGAATGCAAACGCTTTCTCTTGAACATAACTGTTATATATATATTTTTTATACGGCACTTAGAGATGCAGAGGTTGGCAGGGTTTCAGATCAGCAGGTTGCAGAGCTCAGCTTTTATTAAAATGGAATAGGCTTTCCCCTTTATAAATGATGTCAAGGATTTGTCCTCCGTTCCTTGTTGAGTCAGACTGGATTGAATTTATCAAACAAAACATGGGAAATTAAATTTAGGAATATATAGTCCAACCATGTAACAGTATGAAACAGAGTTATACGTTGACCTGCAGTCACACAGTGAGTAAAATGATAAAAATGGAAACATAAGAAGTGACAATGTTTTTTATTTTTTTTCCCCAAGACTTTTTCTTTGCATTTTAGTGAAAGGGCTGTGGAATGAAGTCATCGAGGTGGAAGGGAAGTCATCAATGTTTTAAACATAGTGTGTTGCTCTGCTTAAAAGGCTTGAAAAAGCTCGTATGCCTCAAATAGATACTCATAAATAGTTCAAGAGTTGTTTATGCCACCAGGAGTAAAAGTGTTGTCGCAATGTTGCAATTAGAATTTGGTAGGAGAAGGAAGTGCATTTCAGCAGGTGATAACACAACACCTTAACGACGCTGATGGATATAGGTCTTTGAGCAGGTCGTTACCTTTGACAGAAACAAGTCTTTGACGTGCCATGTGTAAAGCCGAAGATAACAATGCTGTAACAGCCTGCCTTTTTGACACCTTTTATCACCAGAAAACAATTTGTAACCGAATGGGAAACCATGCCAAATGTACTTCCAGTGTAGTTAATGCATCTGTCTCTTTACACTTAGAGAAATTTGTAGTTTGTGAAAGAAGGAAGACAAAAAAACAAGAGAACAACTTTAAATCTGATTCTGATATTTCAAAACCCAGGAGCTTTCTAAATTGACAGTGTTCTGGTGAAAAATGGATAATTATGCACATTTACATTCATATCAATTTTGAGCTGTATAAGCTGTTCATTATCTGCAAGAGCTGATTTTAAACATATTGATATAGTCAGTGTGTATTTTAAGTAAACCCTTAAGTAGCCTCTCACGCTAAATATAGAAGGGAGAAAATATACTTCAAGCTTCATTTTCTTATGGAGTGCATCTTTTTGCGCTGCACGTGTTTTATAGTACTGGGAATTTTTATTTACCCAGCCTTCCTTAGCTTCCTCACGAAGCTAACTCCTGGCCACTGAGAGCATAGGTGTGTCTATTGCAGGACAGGTCCTCTGACAGAGGAAGTTTAAACTGGAGTTATGGTCTGTTCTCGTGGACCTTCTGGAGTCCATTGTTATTGTTGTTCTGGAACAAACTGTTGTCAGAAGCCCAGACTGCCAGTGTAGCCAGCCTGTTCTTTTTACCTTTTAAACTGATGTTTGTTCACTTATGAAATGTGGAGATAATCCATCGATCCATTCTCATCTACTCATCCTTGTCAGGGTCACGGGGGCACTGGAGTCTATTCCAGCTACCAAGGGGAAGGTTACACCCTGGACAGGTCACCAATCTGCAGGGCTAACACAGATTGAAAGACTACCATTCACATTCACATTTACACCTATGGGCAGTTTAGAGTCACCATTTAACCAAATGAGAGATGATGAGAGATGAGATAGCCTTTATTTGTCAGTTGCAGGTCTTTTGCTCACAACCGAGATGACAGACCTTGCCGACCGTACATACGATACACAAACATCACATTGGGGAGACAGGTCAGGCTAGGTGGCGAGGAAAAAAACATTGAAATGTGTAACACAGAAGGATAATACAGGAATGCACAGATATCAACACACCGTAGCACGATAAACACAGACAAGCAACATGGGAAAGTGTCCCATCTGATCTGGGACCGCTGCAATCTTCGACTGCGCCTCCAGCTGACCCGATGTCCACATCAGAGGGGAGGTAAGCGTTGGAGGTGGCGTTGGATCCGGGGTAGGGAGGGTGATGCGTCAGTGAGCGCTTATCAGTATCAGTATATGTATGTGTGTGCGTGTCCATAGTTCAGCTGAGACAGTGTCCTTCGCCCTGCCAGGCTAAGTAAACAGTCTTCCAGCCAACCCAGGTGTCCTTGTCACTGGACTGAGAGAGAAGCTGGAGTACCTAGAGAGAGCCCACACAAACACAAGGAGAACATGCAGAATCCACAGATGATGAAGTTGAACTCAGGACCTTCTTGCTGTGAGGCAACAGTGCTAACCACTGTCATGGATTGACTTCAGATAAATTCAAACACATCAGAAAATGAATTTATCTGAAGTCAATCCATTATAAGATTCAAAATTCTTTCTATTGGTTAAAGGTTCCTGTCTTTAGGTGAAAATTATTCACCAGTTGTTTTAAAATGAAATCTTCAAGACTATGCATGCCTCCGTCTCAGGATGGCTGAAAATAAATCATTCTTAGTGCCATTAAATGTCCTTCTCCATAAATATGTCACAAATAATTCATTGTCAACAAATTGGTGACATTCAGGAGATTGCCGTTCCTGAGACGCTGCTAATGGTCAGACTTGCATGCAGCCATTGTTTGAGAAAAACGCCGGGTGATGGCAGACTGGATGATGTCAGATGTTTAACCGTGAATATGTTAAACCTTTTCTTTGCATGACAACAAGTTGGCTAAAAATACACTTTGCTGCTGCCGCTGCTAATGTGAACGCTCGTGCCTTCCAGTATTCGCAGCGCTCCACTTAAGAACTTGCTCACCGTCTTAGATTTCAGATAACTTATTTGCACGAGGTGTCAGTTGGTGTGAGGGACTGTGACATTGTTTATGCGCAAGTAAAGTTTTAAGATTGTTGTAGTTGTTGTTTATTCCAATTTGCATCTCCTTTTTCTTATTCATGGGCCTTGTGGGCCAGCTAAACTCTGCACTGTGTGAGCTTAGCGCCTGACTGTTGTTTACCACGCTTCGCTCTCTCCCTCAGGACTCGGAGCTGTTGTAATGGAAAACATCAGATACAGGTACTACAGCAACAGTTTGAGTTTACAAAGAGAATAGAAAGCATTCGCAAAAAAAAAAAAAGGGGTACAGAGATGCCTGTTCAAGGAAAAAATATGCTTCAAAACAATATTGCTTAAATGGATGTCTGTGTGAGTGTTTTTTGTTTGTTTGTTTGTTTGTTTGAGTCAGCATCAGGACCAGAGTTATCAGAAGCTTGAATGGCTTTACAAAGAGTGCAGGTTGTTACACTTTGGGGAAGACAATTTCCATAACACTATTGGGTTTTTTGTGGTTTTAAAGCTTGTCTTTTGGTGCCATAGCAATGCTTTGATCCATCTGCAAAGACAATCTGATTATGTTGGCCATGTCCAAGTACGTCTGTTATCCCTTTACACAGTGTTCACCTCATTATGCATGCATGGAGGGATGATGCCCTTCAAATACTGCACACTGGAGTCACATCTGTCAGGACCTTGGTGTTGCTTACACGCTCTGACTAAAGGTTAATGTTTTACCTGCACAGGGCATATTTTCATTTGTTTTTTAATGAGATAATTCTGACTAATTGTCTTTGCATCTTAAGCCATTCGCCACACTGAGATTTCAAAACACAGAACTCGATCAAACAAGGTTAAGAACAAAAGTTTATTTAACTCCCGGAAAGATTTTAAAGGTAAATGTTGAATCAGGGATTTTTTAATTTTTTAATTTATTTATTGATTACTTCAATATTCAGCTGCAGTTTTGCATAAACAGCTGTTGTCGGTGCCATTCTTTCGGCATATAGCAAGCATACAGCTGGTGAACTGTTAAGTAATTTCCAAGGTGACATCAAAGCTTGTCATTTTAAACAGTCAGACTCCTTTTAGGGTCCTTTCAGGCTGTGATGCGAACAGTAGTTCAGTCAATTACAATGTCCAGCTGTCCACAATAGCACTAATGTAACTTTAACTTAATAACTGTCGCTCATCAAACAATTTCAGACAACTTCTCTGCAGTTTAAAGTTACTGTAACACCTGTCACTAATTGACAATTATGCAGCTGTTATCAGTGCTAAATGCTTCATTTGCATACCATGAATATATTTGAATGCAACTTAAAAGGCTAAAACATAACAGTATCTTAATATTTTAATGAATGAATGAATGACTTGCATAAAATTAACCCGAATTTTTTCTTTAATCTAATGATATTATATTTTTCCTTTATTCTTTTCTTATGTATGTTTCAATGGTGCATACTACCAATTGTGGTCAGAAGTTTAAATGCAATTTTAATCATTTCTTTATACTGTTCTTTGTCCACCGTGAAATGATTTTACATTCAAATTTTGAATAAGTGACGCTGAAGGTTCTGTAGTGTATTTTAACTTGATCATGCCGAGGCCTATTAACTTCTTGTTAGGAGTCATGATTTACTGCTACTGGTAGTTTCTCTGTGTCAGTATAAAAACGATTTGTTTGACAGCACTGAATATTCAGAACAATGCTAAAGGAACTCAGTGAAGATCTGAGAATGAGAATTTTAGATTTACATAAGTTACGTAGGAAGGTCTCTTGGAGTCTGCAGATTTGAAAATCATCAGCACAAACAATTGTACTTAACCTGTTAAGCCCCCAGTGGTTTTATGATCTCAGCATCTCCTTCCTTTTGCACCCATCTTTGGGTGCGTGGGTGCTTAAGAGGTTAAATATATGTTATTTGGCTGTGAACGATTCACCACTCTGCCAAGGTCCCAAGGTGTTACTCTGAAATGAGAGGAAATTGGTTTGGATGTTCAGGAATAACCCAAAAACAGACAGATGTTTGGAGGAGGTGAGGCTTTTAAACCTCTGTCAGTCATGACGATGTAACATGATCCAGGGCTGTTTTACTCCCAGTGGTCCTGGGAAATTGGAAAGTTGATGCAGTAACGAAGGAGGTGTCATGAACCGAAGTTCAGTACACAAGCTGGACCCAGAAGCAGAGACAACATGCACAGGAGTACGAAAAAATAAACTTTATTTCAACTAAAGGTGTCCCGGAAGGGTAAAAGGACAACTAGAAAAACCAAGGGACCGGGGGATGAGTTACGCAGGAACGCCGTAATCGGGACTGTGGGAGGCTGCAACAGAAAGAGAAAGAGAGTTACTGGGGAGCGGGGAAATAGCAGCATACGTGGGGGAGAGTATGAGTCTTACAGTCAAAGCGGGGCCGTGGGAGCCGGAGGGAGGGGTGAGGGTCCGCGGAGGAGCTCCAGGAAAGTAGAGGTGATTGGTACCGGAGGCGATCCAAACTCCAGACGGGCAGGTGGACAGGCAGGTGGCTCAAAAACACGTCGAGCTGTTACCTGAGCGCAAAGGAAAAGATTAGCGTTTGTTCAGGTAAATGAGGGTTTTCACAACCGCCTTCCCGTGGGTGTACGTTACCGCTGTGAGACGACTAACGGACTGGCGTGGAGCAGCTGGCTGGGCTGGATCAAATAGTCCACCTGATAATCGCCTGAGATGGGATGCAGGTGTAGAGTTAACAGCCACACCCGTGGGCGTGGGCATCCCATCAGCTCCTCGGACACCGGGCCGCAGACCATGACAGGAGGACTATTTCTAAATTCTTTCTAAATTCTTCAGCTTCACTCAAATTAATGGCTAGACTGTTGACACTTGAACACAGTTGGGTTTGCTAACAAGTCAATGAATCCAAACTCATCAAAACTGATTCTGAAGTGGATTGGAGAAAATCCAAAATAAAGTCAAATTGTGCACTCAATTCCTGTTTATAAAAGTCATTAAAGATTTTGCTGTTCAGGAAAAAGAACAATTCAAATATATCATTTAAGTGTTTGGAAACCTTTTGTAAACTAATGTAAACTTTTGACCCAATGAATGTTACCAAAGGGTTTTTGTTTGTTTTTTTGTTTGTTTTTTAATAATCGCCAGTTCAGAGTGTGTGTTAGTAACTCTAACCTAACAGCTCAGGCTTCAGATGCTCAGTTTCAAGCACCTAACTCTGGCTGTGAACACAGAAGCCCCACCCACATCATTTTCAAACCGTCTGTTGATAATGGGTAACCAATCAGACAAAAGCTAGTTTAAATGAAGTGCAAAAAGAGCTAAATGGTTTGTTTCAAACAGAAGATAAACTTGAGGGCTGCATTAAAGCCTCAATGTAAGATAGATAGGAATTATGTTGAGCTGTGGCTCATGAAAAGCTGCTTAAGTAGAAAGCAACAATAAAAAAGATGGAACTGAAAGTGAGGATAATGGGTCTCCTTTAGTGGAGAACAAAGATGGATTAATTATAAGGCTTAGCTGAGTCAGATGTTTTAGATCAAGAACGTGGGTTGAAAAAAACTTTGGCGATCACAAATTTTGCAAAAACCCCCCAGTGTTTTAGTTTTACATTTTTCCTAAAATTTTTTGTACCTTGCTTTCTTCAAGATAAAGACAGCTAAGAAATATTATAAATCTCACAAAGGCATTGTTTCCCAGCGTGGTTGACGTGATCATCAAAGGAAGCTACTTGATATAGGGCGTCTAAGATCCCTTTGCTTTTTCTTATAAACCTCATGTTGCTGCACTGTTTTGTTGCAGTCTGCATAAATAAACTTTCAGTTCTCGAAGCTATGCAAAAATGATCTCTGTTGGGGAGTATGTTAATGACAATTTCTGGGTTCTGACCTGCTGACTTTGGCCTTTTTGTTCTACTTTCTGCTAAAGAATTTGTGCTCGCTGGTTTTGCTTAGTCAGCCTTGGCTGTGTTGACTTCACAAATATTATATAATTTCTCTGCAGTTCAAAAAAAAAAGGAAATTCCGGTGAGTCAGCTGACAGGAACAACTCTTTCAAACTCAAAAATTGTCGCTAAAAACTTTTATTAGCATGTGACTTTTATATAATTTCCAGTCTGCTATCACCACTCACACATCATCACTATTCAGTCCACCCATATGTCAGTATCCACAGTGTCTCAAAGTGTTATTGAGTCATCTAGCATCACTTGCATGGTGTGGGAGTCTGTTGTCATTAGGTCAGATTTTTTCAGTTTCTTTTGTTTTCTTCTTGTTTTTAGTGTAGTAGATGCTTGGAAAGAAAAGAATACCACCTAAGCTGAGGTATTGTAGCAGAAGTTGTGGTGTGTTTACAAATGACAGTTCATGTCATAGTACGTTACAATAAAAATATTGGACTACTCCGTGATAAAACAATAAGCAGAGGAGAAACAAATTGACTGGCTGCTCTGAAAAGAAGCATCAGCTGCAATGAAGTTTCACAGAGCGAGACTCATGCATTATATTTCAAGTAAACAGATTGTATTCAGCCACTGGTAGAACATGATCTATAATCTCAGTGGGTGTATACAAGACAAGTTACATTTCTACCCCAAGGGTCACATTGAAGATTTGGCATCGTGGATTTCTGTCCACGTTTTGGAAAAACAATAGGTCATCAATAAAGGAATTGCTGTGTACAATCCCTCATTTGTCTCTGTTGTCAGCTGATGGCCAGACAGTTGGATGTGCATACTGATAACAGATGACTCTGCCCTTCGCTGACCCTGCTGGTGATGGAGGATGCCTCGCTGTGCGACGCAAATTCACTGAATAATCATTACGCCACTGCACCGCGGGGAATTAATAAACTAGCAAATTGACTGGCTCCAATCAGGTCACAGTGTACACACTCGTATCCCGTCTAAATCCTCTGTGACGGATAGAGCATAATGCGGGGCTGTGTGGGGGGGGATTGTTTGGGATATGAATGAGGCGCACCACTTTAAGTCATTTTGTTTACCCTGACGTGTGACTGCTAAAACTGAAGGCAGATATTCATGAAGGCTTCTGATTGAAAGCCTCAAAAGTGAAACTGTAGAAGTCTTTCAGCTGATTCTTCTGATGTTCTAGGAAGCTTTGAAACTATGCAGTATGTTTTTTTTAAACATCTCTAGACTCATTGTCTTTAAATACATATAATTATACAATCTATTATCATAAAAACAAAAGCCTGAAACTATTGTGATTTCCGCTCATATCCATCTCTGTAGAAAGAGACTTTGCAAAAGTTGTTTTTAATAAATGGAAGAATAAAGTGATGCTAACGACAAAGAATGTAATGGATCCGGTCTCAGAAGCAAAGCTATTTCTTTAATGCATTTCTATAACCGTCTGCTGCGGTTGTCTGTGAATAGATGGTGTTGATCTTGGTTTCTCTGTGAATGAATCGAGCACTATACTGTCCCGCTCAAAGCTAAATATATCATAGATTGTAATTAATGCAGTGAAGCACCTCTCTGTAGTCAATATTTATTGGTTGGTAGTGAACAGCTTGTGTGCAGTGTGAGTAAAGTTTGTGCATGCTGGTCTGCTTACACCTTATTTTGCTATTTTTCTTTTTTACATGACAGTTTTCCAGTTAAGTTGGGCATCCTTATGTAGAGGAAATTAAGTGAAACTTTGTGATCTACGAGTTGTGATCGTGTGCAGCTAATTTGCATTGGGTAATATGGTTCTGAGTAAATGAAATGCCTAATGCAGTATGTTCACTGGCAACTTGCCGAAATAGCTATGTAAGAAATAATCTTGCTTTAGGAGTGGATAGTGGGAAGGAAAACAAAAATGCATTGACATTATATATTTTTTAGATATTCGGTGCTCTGCAGTGACAGTGATCGGAGAGGAAATAGTAGAAGTCTAGTTGTTACGATAATTCTCAGGCAAAGTAGACAAAATATAGCTCTTATTTTAATATTTAATCTACTTTTTTAATAATGCTTTGGAAGATTAATAGAGTTGATAGCTAAATATGGGTTAGAAGTCAGTTCGAGTATAGGTATGTACTAAAATCTACTCTCAAACATGAACTGGAACTAAAGTGGTAAAGACTGTAGTATTGCTAAACACCAACATTTTTGTTTTCTTTGCGTTGTTCTTGATAGATATCATGCATTCTCATTATTTCCAATACAGAAGAGAGTGTCTTAGTGTCTTTCTCGGCAGCAAAAAAATGCTTTGGATGCTGTTATTGACTATTATCTTTTCTGAAACACCAATCTGCTTCACAGCTAAGTCATTTCAGCTGGTTGTAAGCCAGTTAAACTTTATCAAATGCTATAGTCACAAAACAGTAACCGGAGACCATTGCATGGCCAATATTATTATGACTCTGTGCAATGAACTTACGATCTTGACCTTTTAGAAATGGTTGCTATGAAGATGGGCATCAGAGTCTGTGACAACTTGCCATGAGTTGCCATATTAAAAGTTACTTTGATGATAGATGGTGATATAATGACAATAAGGTGTAATCAGTCATCTGTGTATGATTGGGGTCTGCATCCAGAAATTCTCATTAACTACATAGATTCAGAGTCTAGCCAAAACCTCAGAGATCTGAAACAGAAAAAAAATCTCCTTAAATAGCAACATAGTTGTTAGGGAATTTAATAAAAGTATCACATTGATGATCAACAACCTTGCTTTTATATAGCAATTAAACCAGAGTAAAACCAGTTGACAACTAGTGAAGTCAAGTTGCACTCATTGGTGCAGAATGACGTAAATCGATTGCAGCATGTTGTCATTCTGCCATCTGTCCGCATTTATCAATTTGATGGAATTGTTTGCAGACTTTCATCAGACTTTAAGTGATCACAATCAGTTTTAGCTCAACTGCAATTTTTAGGTTGCCTCGTGCTTTTGACCTGTGCAATCAATCAATCAAAAATGAAAATTAGATGTAGTTTTAAAAACTATGATTGAAAACCCACAACAAGAGCAGATTCTCAGAATTAAAAAATGTTTCTATCGATCACATAAAACATTTTTAACCCTTTAAAGCCGGTCGGAGCAGACACGCTCTATATTGCGTAACTATTTTTAAATCCCTATTTTTTTTTAGCTCTGCAACCACGTGAGCTAGCACAATAATTGTTTTTGTATATGAAACCGGAGGAGTTGTACTTACATCTTATGCCATCAGCTTGTCCTAGCTCACAGTTTCCTTCCACATATAGCTTTGCAAAAACTGCATAAAAAGCGCTTGCAGCAACAAAAACATAATATTCCAGAAACACGCTTTGCCGATCCGATCAGCTGTTCATAACACTTCCTACGTTGGAGTAGACGTCAGCGCGAACTTTTGCATGTCCGCCATGACCTGCCCAAAACTGGAAGTGACGTCATTTTCGCGGAAATGTAGTTTTTTTACCATCCGGGCCTCATCAGCCTATACTGGTGTTTTTAAAAGTTATCTTTGACTTTATGACTTTCTGTGTCATTTCTGGGATGCTTAGGACTCATATTGCACTGCTGGAAATAGTTTATTTTGATGCATATGCTGCTTTTTTGCAAATTTGCATTATAATATTTATTTTCGTTTTTCCTGCAGTATATAAAACTTGGTGTATTTCAAAAATAAAACTATGAAGACTAAAATAAATTTCCTGTGGTGGGAAACTATTTTGTGCAACTTTTTTGTATTTACAGTTTTGAGGGATAAGCCTCTTAAATTTCTCTAACTAGAAATATATGTTAAAAAAACAAAAATGATTTTCAATTTTTTTGTAGTTTATTGCACTTTTTTGTAATTTATGTAATTACTATGCACTTAATGCAGACATATTATTAAAATCTGGGCTATAATGGTTGTATTGATGTATAGCAACTTGAAATGCTCCCAAAAATGGCTCCACAGCATGTAAAAATATAATATAAGCTCTGGTGGACTTGGTTCTATGGTAGGTCTTAAAGGGTTAAAAAATGTCATCTGTTATGAGAATCATTTCATTTCATTTCAATTTAATTTCATGTTGAATATTTGAGGAATTTCTCCAGCTCTCTGATAAAGCTGGAGAAAATAGAAAATAAATTAACTACGAAAAAGGAAGATACAGCTTGTTGTGACACATAGTCTCTTATAGTGTAAGGGCCTCGATAGGGAAGTACATCAATCAAACAACTGCATCGCTATTGTCTCTTCTGTATTGTGTGTGTGTTTGTGTGTTTTCATAGTCATAAAGCCAGTTCCACCTCTTTAATATGCACAAGGCATGTTGCGATTGTGTTCATTAAAACAGAATTCATGACACTCCTCCATAAGGCTGTTTGCCATGGTGGGCTTTCATTCATTAACACCAGTTGGTGGTCTGTATGACGGTGTGTGTGTGTTTAAATATGTATGTGTTCTTTTTATTTACTTATCTTTGTTTTTTTTATTTTATCTTTTATTACAGCCTTTATGATGTCCTTTTTGTCATGTGAAAGAAAAAGGTTGAACTATATTTGCAGGGTAGTGTTATTACTTTGGTAGTTTTTAAATAAGGCTACACTAAGCCCTATAAACACAGTGACCTTTTCTCTAATGGAGTAGGTAGTGGACAAAGCTATAATCATTTTCCATGTAGTCATTGCCTGACTTCCCTTACGTTCATCAGGGTGCAGCCTTGAGAGGTATGATTGAGGTTATTTTTTTCATTTTTTTTTCCTTCTGCGCTCAACATACCCCTCCGCCTCTTGTGGACTATTCCAAAGGGCAATCTAAGAGCGGGCAGGCTGCTATTAGAAAGCCAATATATTTGATATGGTTCATGGGTTACTGTACGGACTGATCTGTGGCCTGTCAAGACGTGTTAGTGTTCATACAGGTTGAAAAGGCAGACCACAGAGAAAATCACACTAATCTTGCTCTCATAAAACCCCTTGTAAATGAAGTCATCCTCACAAATCACACAGCTTTATTATTTTATTTATGTTTGCTGCTGAATCACCGTATAAGCTGTGATGTTCGGCTCTCTTATTAAGTCTTTTCCTCTTTTTTTCCCCCTCCTCCACACAGTGGTCAGAGATCAGGGTTTGTTGCAGAACTGCAACCTTATAGTCTTCCAGAAATAAATCTGTTACTCAAGGACACCTTTCACACATATGGTTTTTGGTTATTTTTTCATTTTAAATCCTCAATTCCTTAACCCTAGAATTCAATGAATACTGAATGACATTGTAGCCCTTGCTATTTTAAGGGTCACTTTATTTGAAAATACATTGGTTACTGCAAAATACAAGCTGCTCCATCTCTTCTGGTCATTCATTTCCCACTTGCAGCAAGGTGGAGGTACTGAACATGTACACTTAGAGGCACAATGACCTTGTAAACAAACCCTCTCCTTGTGGTTTCCAATCAAAGTTATTATAGTTTTGTATTTTTCACGAATTTTTATTCATAATTAATTTCATATTTTTCCTTTCAATCCATTTTTAATTTGTTAGTTTCAAGAGTGGGTCCATTTAATATTTATTGTTTGAAATATTTAGTTTTAGTTAGTTTAGTTTAAGCTTTCGATTTATTATGATATGGTTAGTGTTTGGCATGGCAAAAAATTTTACGTTCAGACAAACACTGATGCCTTAACGTACTGGACTTGTAAAAGTCATGCTTGTATTTTGTGCATAAAAATAATTTTCAGACTCACCTCTTCTTAATGCAGCCATTGACATGCTCATCTGTAATGGTTTTACAGTACAAAAACTTGTCCCGTAAACATGTCAAGTGCCAGTAAACATCTGGATCAAAGCCTCCTGATCCTTATTCTGTTGCCACATTTGATCAAACTGACAAAACCTAAAGCTAACAAGAGTTTGTCTGCATTTTAGTTCATTTTAGGAACACAACAATGTATCAGTGCTTTTTTTGTTAAAATCAAGTTTTCTTTGGTTTTTTACCATTTAAGTTTAGTTTAGTTTTAAGTATACTGACCTTGTTTCTAACCTTGGTTGTCAACTTAATTGGTAGTGAGCTGTTAATTCATTTAGGGACTTTTTCTTAAACAGTTCATAATTTATTTTAAAAGATCCAAATGGTTAGAAAAATATAATAAATACCAACAAAAATAATACTGGAAAAGTATTAATTATGACATTATCACTAGTCTATATCTTGTAGGAAATATTCGCTACGATTGAGATGAAACACCAGGTTTTTAAAAGATGTTCGGATACCATGGTTTTGTTCTACAGAACAAAATGATATTTAGAAATGAAATAATAATACTGTGTCACATATTATCCTATTGAGAATGACTCTCATTGTTCCTGTTCCTGTTCTTTTGCACAGTTATAGTTACATTCTCTCTTGAACCTCTGTGCACATGTATGTTGAGTTTTGCCTAAGAAGGGAGCACACAGTGAAGATTTCCCATTATGATAACCTTAAACCAAAAATTTGAAACGAGTTTGTGTAAAGGATATTGATCTTTGTCAGGTAGCTCTTGCACTTTTGCTGTTACGGTTTGGAGGAGGACTCAAGCGCAGGACTCCGGTTCTGATGCTCACAAGAAGGATTTATTTACAATTCACCAGGTGTATATACAAGAAGGTGCGGGGGGTGCTATATACAGCTGAGTGAGGGAAGAAGGGGTCTCCAGGGAAGTCCAGGGGGAAAGCACGCGTTCTTCAGATCATCCACACACACGATCACAGGCTCACACTCCGACACTGCCACACGGGAATCACACGGGGGAAAATCCAGGAAGCTCTGTAGGCAGGGAGACAGGGTTAAGTACGACGCACAAAGGAAAATACTCTTAACTAGACTTGCTGTAGCTTGACTTCACTAACACGTGGTAGACAACGATCCAGCGATGAACAGCCTCCTGGTTTAAATGCTGATCGTCTTAATGAGACCCAGGTGTCTCATCGGTCGAGGGCGTGGGCCGAGGGCGTGAACCCACAATGAGTTCCGCCCCGGCGAGAGAGAGAGAGAGCTGATCAGCGTGCAACTGATCCGCCTGGCCGTAACATTTGCCAATGTTAGATGTTAGCTTAGATAGGCCACGCTGAAAAAGGTTTAGCCTAGGTAGTAGACCAAGATCATAGAAACCATTAAAAGACCATAGAAATTCTGTAGCTTGTATTGACGACAATGAAAATATTCATTAGTTAAGCAAAGACGGTGAATCCCAAATCCCCCCCCCCTCCCCTCCCCCCAATCCTGAGTCAAGCAATTGAAATAACATCAAATGGGAGTGCATGATATTGCTGATTGACTTGTGACTTGGTGGTAAATTATCTATGCATCGGAGCCTGGACTGTCTAATAGCTACAACGTTATTGAGCAGATCACCTCATGATGGCTTGGTTTGAAATTTAAGAGAATTGCTCTCATGTGCTACCATTTAATTGTACATAAATAAAAGTTATAGAACTGCGCTCTTTTCTTGTCATATTCCTAGGCTTATAAAATATTTGAAACCTCAAAGCAGACAAGTGGAATAAAAGAGCTGCTGGATCCATTCACCATAAGGGTGGAGTCTTTGAACTGATTGATTGATTGACTGATTGATTGTTATTGCAAATATGCTTACCTAGTTAATCATTTTCTTTCATCAGTCCACTCAGTGGGAGGTTTTCAGGACACACAGGTGTAAATATGAAATAAAAAAAAGAAATGTATTTCTTTGCTTTTTCCTACTGTGAATGGTTTACAGTGAACTTGACTTGCGTGATTTATGGATCTCACTGACACTTTGAGTTGAGAAAAACACCTTCCTGTATTGATGGGAATTCCCCGAGGGGCTAGGGGACAGGGAAAAAGCCTGAATTAGATCCAGCCCTTGACAGGAGCCTAAATCCAGGCTTTCGATTTGTTTCTGGCAGGAACCTGTTTAGATCACGAGTTAAAGTCAGACAGAAGTGTAATGCTCTACGCCCCGTTGTGTGTTTTCTAGGCTTTATGGGGCACAACAGCTATCCGGGTCCATGTGAACACAAGTACTGTGGCTTGGGACGCCATTGTGTGGTCAATCATGAGACCGAACAAGGGGAGTGCAAGTGCTTGGATCACTGCAAACCACACTACAAGCCGGTGTGCGGTTCAGATGGGAAACTCTACCAGAACCATTGTGAGCTCCACCGAACCTCGTGCATCAGAGGACACAGGATTACCATCATGCACAGTGAAGAGTGCTTCTACAAAGGTAAGAAGCTTTGTGACATATTTCTCACGACAGATGTGTTATCTAATCCACCTTGTACCTTTAGTAATGAACAGTATATGAAGTCAAAATGGCCCCGTCACTTGCAGGATTTAACATGTTTAAGTTGCCATTAGAAATACCTTTGGATCAGAGATGCGCATCCGATTACTTTTCAAGTAACGAGTAAAGTAAGGGATTACTATTGCAAAAACGGTGATTAGATTACCGTTACTTTCCCGTAGGAACGCTGCGTTACTAAAACCGTGATTTTTCGCGAGAATGTCTCATGACAACAGCTGTGTGCAGATCAACAACGGACAATATATCGAGTGCGGGAGAGAGTATGAGCGTGCAGCGTTTAAAGCGTGGAAGTACTGACCTTACTTTGAGTTTGATTCCATAAAAAGTGACAAAAACATTAGTGTCGGTAGTGCGTGGGAAGAAAACTTCTTTTTACAGCGAAAAACCCCCCTAAACTTCGAAGCAAGCACCGAGTGCGCTACGACGTAATGGGAAACTCACAGAGAAACTCGCAGATTCTTTCACTGACCGCTGTGGCACACCTGCACCAGGGTAAACCTCCACCTACCCTACTCCTGCTTTACAGGTGAAAATAGAGCAAAAGGACCGCTAGTCTTTGACTTTATTTATTTTCTGCTGTGTTTTACTTGCATCTATTTGAAAGAGTGAGTGTAAACACACACAAAAAAAATTATTTTATGTGCTGGAATGTGCAGAAAATAGGTTTAAATATTAAACAAATTTCTTCCAGTCAGAGAATGTTGCATATAATTAAATTTTTGCTTGATGCATAAAGTTAAAAGATTAAAACTAATAAAACAAGTTTTAAAAAGAGACTTTTCCATTTGATTACATTTTGTATGATGATTATGCAGAAAAAGTAGAATTGGGCTGAAAGATCTATTTATTACCTATTCAGGTTGTAAATCGTGTTTTAAAAAAGTAACTAAGTAACTAAGTAATTAATTACTTTTGAAAATAAGTAATCAGTAAAGTAACTGGATTACTTTTTTGGGGAAGTAATCAGTAATTAGTTACTGATTACTTTTTTCAAGTAACTTGACCAACACTGCTTTGGATACACCCACTGCTTATTGTAACAATGTTTTACATCAGTAAAAAGTCCTGATTTGAGCAAATCTTCTTTAAGCAAATCTGTTCACTTGACAGTCATCTTGGTAATACTTCTGAGAGGTTATTTGGGCGATGTTTTTTTAAAGGCAGTGCTTAAATATGGTGGTTACCTGGCGATAAAAACTGCATGTGTAGGAAACGTCTAGCAAAACTTTATGTCTCTATCTTTGCTGTTGTGAAATTCCATCCATCCATTTTCTTCCGCTTATCCGGGGCCGGGTCGCGGGGGCAGCAGCCCAAGCAGAGAAGCCCAGACCTCCCTCTCCCCAGCCACCTCCTCCAGCTTATCCGGCAGAACACCAAGGTGTTCCCAGGCCAACCGAGAGATATAATCTCTCCAGCGTGTCCTGGGTCTCCTCCCGGTGGGACATGCCCAGAAAACCTCGCCCAGGAGACGCCCAGGGGGCATCCTTGTCAGATGCCCGAACCACCTCAACTGGCTCCTTTCGATGTGGAGGAACAGCGGCTCTACTCTGAGCCCCTCCCGGATGGCTGAACCTCTCACCCTATCTCTAAGGGAGAGGCCAGCCACCCTTTGGAGGAAACCCATTTCCGCTGCTTGTATTCACAATCTCGTTCTTTCGGTCATGACCCACAGCTCGTGACCATAGGTGAGGGTAGGCGTAGACCAATCGGTAAATTGAGAGCTTCGCTTTTACACTCAGCTCTCTCTTCACCACAACAGACCGGTACAGCGTCCCCATCACTGCAGCCGCTGCACCAATCCGTCTGTCGATCTCCCGCTCCCTTCTCCCATTACTGAACAAGACCCCGAGATACTTAAACTCCTTCACTTGGGGCGGGGTCTCGTCCCAGACCCGGAGTGGAAATTTCCACATAGATTTCAACTGATGATTTTATGGGGTATTACAACATATAGAAATTTGTTGTTGTTGTTAATATGTTCTTTCTCACAAAAACTTGACTGTGAGTCAGAGCCTGTTTAACGATCCATGGTTGGTGTAGGTAAAAATGTACACAGTAAAGCAGTAAAGCCATACTTATCTAGTATGGCATCTGCATTTTCCTCTTGTCATAGAGAAAATAATGATGTTGTTGAATTCATGTGGGAGTTTTATACAAGCAAACATCAAAAGCAGCATAGTAATTAGCAAGATATCAGCAGAACAGTTATGGTTGTGAAAAAGATGCATGCTTTGCTTCACATTTAGATATGTCATGTCAAAATTCAAGCAGATGATCTTGAAAAAAATCTGCCTGAATAACCAAATCAAAATTAACACATTACTGAACATGCAGACATCCATGACATTTTATTTACATTTACACTACCGTATTAATACCACATAGTCAAAGCAGCTTAACAAAGAGGACGCTACCCGAAACCAGTCATAAAGCTCTCTCTGGTTTGCAAAGCACACTTTGGAGGTAGGAGCAGGTGGTAGTGCTGTTGTGTTCATATTTCCCCAGAGAAGGCTGACTGCATTCTACCATTGATTGTATAAACATACCAATTATTCTTAGTCCCCGGAAACAGGCTCTTCTCCCTTCGCAATGCTAGACATCACTGAAGTAAAAGCTCCTGACGCTCTGCACCTTTTCCTTTCAGGTCAAAGGGGATTGATGAAAAATACAGCATATGCATAATATGCATGAGACACTGCATCTGCATTGATTTGACAGGGTTTCTCCACATACTTGTTAACTTTGAAAAGTAACTTCATAAGAGACTAGGAATGGTGCTTGGATCTATATAGTGTCGCACATGAAACTCTCTGCGGTCCTCCTTACAGAGAGTTTTGAGGACAACATTCTCGGGATGTAAAACCAAAATAAACCAAAACAAAAACAAACAGCACATCCTCCTTACCCAAGTACGCCTTCTTCCACTACTGAAATGTTCAATTTAAAGATGAACAAAGCCTCACTGCAGGTAGGAAAACAAGCATTTACATCAATTCCCTTTACAATACAAGAGCCGGCATACAAACCATCTTAAAACTAAAGGGAGCAAAAAAGCGATGCAGGTAAGGCAGTGTTAACACTTGAGCATGCATTTCATCCTAAAAACACAAAACGGCATCTAGATCAATGCTCCCCCTGTGAGTGACTGTCCTAACTAGCTTGCCACATGTGCCCTGTCCTGTCAGGCTATCCCCTCCCCACCCATCAGCATCTGTTCGGAATGCAGAGTGGGATATTTGACCAGTGTCAGGTGATCAATATCAGATCAACAAGAGCCAAAAGAAGGGGGGGAAACACAGGCTCTTTTTTTTTTCTTCTTCTTTTTTTAACATTGCATCCTTTGTTCAGTCCGGATAGTTTTTCTTTCTGCTGTGACTGATATGTAATCAATTTCTCATTGGATGAAAGCTCCAGGGAGAGGACACAGGAGCCTGTTGGAGCGATTAGTAATCACAGTATTTTTTTTCTCCTCTGCACTTTAAAATATTTAGAAATTAAACCGTAAATGATATTTTTAAAAATTGTTTGTGATTTTAAACTTTACATTGGAAAACAGAGCGATTGCTTAAATGTTACACAGCTTCAGGGAATTTGTTCTTTGTTGCAAGTACAAAAGGCAGCATAGCAGCGAGAGGAAAGGAATAATTGAGCAAATGTAATAGGGCTTACAGCCAGATCTAGATGTAATTATGATTCAGGGATTATTAGTGGGTAAAACAGAATGTGCCCTCAATGGCATGTTAAATATGTTACTTGATTATTTGTCCTCCAGGTAATGGGTCCAATTTATGTAGCACTAGGAAGATATATACTCATTATCATAGCATAATAATGACTTTTCCTCCTTCTTTCAGTATTAGTTGCCTCTAAAGCGCTTGCTCGGGTCCAGACCTTTGAGACTGTGGACTGTTTCTTTTGGTGCTGTGACATAAAACAGTAGTTTCTAAATTTAAAAAAAGAACAGTCATCAACTTGTCGGTTGACTAACAATTAATCAGAACCATGAGTGAGATTAAAGCTGTATTTAAGCTTTCATTAGTAGAGGGTCAAGTTGTGCTCTGTCACAGGGATGATTTAAATGGCCAGTTCTTACTTAAAAAAAACAAACAAAACAAAACATCCCCAGATATTGTTACTGAACAGATAATTGGGGAATGGAATTGGACTGGTGTATATGGCATTTTATCTACCACAGCATTGCAAATTTAGAATTGGTAATTAAGTTTTTAAGCATCACTTGCACCACTGTGCTGCAAACTGTAGTAAGGTGCACATTGTACTTCTTTTTTTGAAATTGCATAAATTCAGGCTGATATTTATTGCTTGGCTAAGGAAAATCAAGTCCCTTATCCCATCACATTATTGATTGTGCACAATGTAAGACTGAAGATCTGACAAATCTAATGTTAGACTAGAGAGTTAAAGAGTTAAAGTTACCTTATTACCGTATTTCCCGGACTACAAAGCGCACCGAATATTAGCCGCACAAGCTAAAATCAGGAGAAAATCCTGTTTTGTACATACATTGGCCGCACCTGACTAAAAGCTGCAGGTGTTTCAATGTTGACTTATCATATGTAAGAGAATATGCACAAAGCAAATTATCAGGAAAGAGATGGCTGTTTGGAGACACACCCCTTTTATTAATATTTTGAAAAACAAGTTATGGGTACATATTTGCTTAACTTTTTAGGTATATGTACAAGTACCGGTAATTACAAGTACGAAACATGTACTGTGCTTCATAAATGAGTAACAAATGTAGTACATAACAATAACCTACAGCACGCCAGAAAAATAGATTTCAGAATCCACTGGTGGAGTTGGGCATAACTTGCTTTTCGCAAATTTATCGCCGCTCATCATCCACGCCTCCCGCTGAACGCGTAGCGCTACTTTGAAGTTTGTTTTTCGCGCTACTTCGTACGGCACTACGTTGCCTGGCGGACGGACATGTGACCAACATACCACTCTTGAACCCCGATCCTTCCGCCAGGCAACGTAGTGCCGTACAACAGCGGAACAAACAAAACAAATCCTCTTACGATATCACAGAAATCATGGACAATCCATAGAAAAGCCGCACCTGACTAAAAGCCGCAGGGGTCAAAGCTTGTGCAAAAAGTAGCGGCTTATAGCCCGACAATTACGGTATATACAATAAAGCTTTCATTTCGATTTGGAAGACAGCTAAGCCATTTGTGAAAATCTTTTTTTTCTTCTTTTCTCTAATGAAGAAAGCTGTTTAAACCAAAGAATTCTTACAAAATTGGAGGGACTAATGCTAATAAACCTGCCGTGTTTGGAAATAATATATATTTTTCCTCTATTCGGTTTGTTTTTACCATAAGCAGTATATAGAAAGTCATCTAGAAAAAAATCAGATTATAAATAAAAATATATATTGATGGCAAAATCTGAATAGACAAGGAATAATGACTAACTATAGATATTGGCAAAGATCTCCCTTCATGCTTCTTGGTTAACATTTTCAAGCATAATCTGTCATTCTAAAGTGAAAAGGAAAAAAATCAAGGTAAATAGTTCACAGTTCCAATATTTGATCAATAAACAATGAATTGAAACTAAGTTTACTGGGTTCATGCTGCTAGGATCTTAGTGTTGAATTTGAGGAGCTAGTTTATGATGAACATGTTTGGTGCATATTTTTCTGAAGGCTTTTTTAAAACGGATGCTGCCCTTGTCCTTCTTTGGATGTGAATCATAGGTATTATTCAGATATGCTATATTGAACTACTGTTGTGGGCCTCCTTTAATACACAGAAGGTTTATCTTATACAGCATAAGGTGCGGTATACTGTTCAATATATTAATCTTGTTGTATTCGGTGACAATTGGCTGTTTACTTTGAAACACAATGCTATAACTGTCATGACATACGAGAGCTACTAACACTTTGTTGGCTGGGACAAATTGGTTCATATTTTTGTTGCTGTTGGCTATACAGATGCTGATAAAATGATGACTGTCAAACAGTCATCTGCCAATCACATGCCAACACACATTTGATAGTCTAACTATCTATATTACTTATATATTCAGTTTTCCCTTGAGTACTGTATATGGTATATGATAGATGAGACTGATCTGAATATGTTCATCAGCGTTACCCTAGAAGAAGATACCATGGTGCCTTGATTTATTAATAGATGCTGTTAAATTGTACAGTTATTTAAATGTCATTGTGATGTCTTAATGAGACCACATATCATCAGCAGACAAGCCCAGGCTATCTCTTGATCACTGAAGAGATTTTGCTTCATTTTAATTTGACAGACAGACAATTAGCCCTCTAGGCCAGCTTTAACATAGAGCCATGAAAATGATTGCTTTTTGAACTGACATCCATATGCATGAAAAGTTGAGTCACTCTTGGTTCTGGTCCCAGCTGGATGGATCTATGTTGGAAATGGACAGGGCTTGTCAGCCAAACCTTTGCTGGGCCTTTTATCTATTATGAAAGACAGGATAAAAAATGACAGCCATGTGTTGACTGAAGCTTCTCGTTAGCACCGGGGAGAACACATGACCTCCATTTTCCTCTCACGCGGCATGGCAACTTAACCAGGATCGAATCTGATTGAAAATTAAGTGGTGCACAAAAGCCTGTCCAATCTGTGGAGGGCAATGTGGGCATGAAGACGAGCAATCTCTGCAGCAAGCAATTGCCACAAGTGGAGACAATTAGGGCTACGGTCGCGCCACATCAAGCAAGTGGTTACAGTGCATTTACTGCATCCAATTATGTGGGAGATCATACATTGAGGAAAAACTTCAGACATTCAGCTTCCAGTAAAATTCCTGCACCAGTCCTTCTTAATTTTTTATTTACTACTAACTGTATTGTTGCATTGCATCACTTACTTTGCTGTTGCATGCTGCAAGGTGGATCAAAGTTTTACTCTTTGATCCTGTCTGTGTTTCAGCTTTGGGGATGAACTGATGTTATTACTTGACATCATACCTGTATGAAGTGAAATGGTCTGCTGCAGACTTCTGGCAGTAGCATAACATATTGGTTTGAGCATTTTGGAAGAAGACACATTTTTTTCTCTGTGATTTGATAGGGTTCGAATTATTGCCATAGGCTCAGAATATAAATGAATTCTCCATTCCTGTGAACATGTGCAAGATCATGTGGTTCAGCATTTTTTTTTCAAGGTTATTGGATTAAAAAACAAAAATAAACCGAACAAATACATGACCATGTATCAGAGTTACAATTTTCCAGTATTTGTTAATGAACAAGATATACATTATAATTTCATACCTCCTTTTCATGCTAGAATTAGTGTCAAAATATTTTAATTGAAATATATTCTAGATGTTTAATATTGTTTTATTATATCGCCTTACCATGGTGTTGTGATTGGTGATTATTGTTTTTATTCTGCTGATAATCTTGAATTTTGAAGCAACTTGCTGTAATCTAGTAATTATAACAGATATTTTTTGTGTAACTTTAATTTTACCAAACGATTAATATAACATAGGCTCTCTATATAGGATTTACGATGTGGTTTTAGAGACTTTAGAGACAGAAGAAACTGTCTAAAAATGACTAAAATGTCAGCTTCAAGGTTTTACACACAAGTTTCAGTGTCAGGTTTCAATATTTGGTATATCACCAAGTAATAGGCTGTGTTATATTTTCTGAATGAAGACCCAAGAGGTGGCATACATAATAAAAACAGAATTAGAAGAATTAGGCCTGAATTTACCATGTCAGAGAGGCTGATTTATAAGGGAAGTAACCAGTGGCCGAAAGCAGGATCATTAGTCAGATAAGACTTCCAAGAAAGTTGAACTAATTTAGGTCATGGCCATGGACAATGATACCTGGTCTCATAGTCCACAGATTCAAAACATAGCAGTGAGATCAAGCAATACAAGAATGGAGTAAAACGTATCAGCAATGCGTAAAACATCATTAAAAAGTCATGAAATAGCAGATTCCATGCTGCGGTATAATTTGAGGCCACTTTGAAACACCATGACTTCAGACTTCAGACAATACAGTGCATAGATTGGTTAAAATTTGACTGATCTCCTACATTGTTATACATACACACGGACATAGTGCTGCATGTTTAAAATATCGTTGCGCTAAATCTGTGAAAAGATGGGAAATTCTGATTGTAAAAATCCATGACCCAGTTAAACAAAATAGCTTCTTGAAACACCCAGAGGGACTGATTTGTGATATGCACATATTTGTCAACAGTTAGTAAAACGTGAAAGGTAGACGGGCTCAGATGAATTAAACCAATTAGATCTGAGTAATCTTAACTATAAAATATCTAAGTGGCACACTGTATGTGTCAGAGCAGAAGGCATACATGATAGTAAGAAGATTTGGGGTAAGGGGACTGATGATAGAATTTTTGTCTCTGAAGCGAATTCTTGGCTTATGAGAATGATTTGTAATTCAGTCTGAAAAATATTTGTTTCTTGTAGCCTTAAAAGCATTTTGATATTAATCATTTGCAAAAGTTGATATGACACTCAAAGACTGTCTTTTTCCCATGTCCACTCTGTTCTCCTGCCCTGCTGAGTGCCAAAGTAGACTCGTTCTATCATATTTTATTATTATTACTATTTTATTTAATGTAGGACTGTAATAGTTACATTTAGGCTGTTTTTGTAAGTTTACGTTAGCATTATTTGTGCTTCAGTATATGAAAAAATGGGAATGAGGCCGTCCCCCCCCAACAAAAGTGATGTCAAAATCACATGACTTGGCACCTGCAGTGATTGACAGTCTTAAAGAAACAGACTAGGACAGAGGAATGTTGCATGGATGAGAAATGTATGATGTTACTGATACGTGGCACTGGTATGAAGATATTACTTACTTGCTTGGAACGTGCAAGCAGAGAAAACTAGCTGCCACTGGGTCGAATTTATCTACTGCTTCGTTGTAAGGAAAAAGGAAGAGTGATTAGGAGCAGCACACCATTTGGATCATCAAAAAGATTTTAGGTGTCCCTTGTATTTTTGCATCCATGCATAGCTTGGCTTATAACAAAAGGTGAGAAAGAGTTTTTGCTTTTAAACTCCAGTGAATAACAAATATCTTTCCCCCCCAAACCTAAATTGTTAAGGACCTTAAATCAACTCTTAATACTGTAGAGCAATGGTACATATTGTCCTTTGCAGCAATATCATGTAAGGCAGCACAACTATGGTGAACATCTGTAATTAGGTTATGTCTGTAAAAGTAGGGCTTGTAGAAGTAAAGTGCTTCTGTTATTAGCTGCTTCCCTGGCATTCTTAGTACAACAAACTCTTTGTGGACAACTCCCGCGGGCTCCACCAAGAAAAACATGCTCATGAAGCATCATAGCTTCCGGCCTCTAGAGACATCCTACCTTAATGATGTGTCTGCGCCTTTCCCACTGGAGAGTCACTCCAGTGAGATCAGCTTGTGTACGGGGTTTCAGAACCTCCTGTGTGTTCTTGCTTTCTTTTAATGACTCTGTGGCGCCATTAATGCTGCGACCTCTGTACAGGACCTGGCGCTGTCATCGGCAGCAGTGCCAAAGAACAAGCTCCTCATTAAAATCTAGACTTGTGAATCATTAAGTTCGCAAGGACGTCCAAACCATTGTCAGCTGCAGGGTCTTGGTGCCAGTCAACTCTAAAGTTAGTCTGTGCACATCTTGATATGCTTTGTTGATTAAAGGTTGTTCTCGCAATAAGACGGACTCATTTGAGTCAGTCACAAAAAAACAAAAGAAGAATATTCCCTGTAATAAAACACTGGAATACTTGATTATCATAGGGATGTAGTTTTGAGATGTTTAAAAATACTCTTTTCAAAGTTTTCTGTCATATTATTTTATATTTGACATATAGATGACTCAGGTTTGAGACAGTATGTTGTATTCTGCAATACTCAGGGCAGAGGAGATTAATGTTCGAGTTCAATCTATCCAGATTATGTGCTTATTTGATGTGTATTAAATCAGTCAATGCAGGATCACATTTGTCTTTTTTGTCACTAAGAAGAGGAAGACAGACACACAGATATACACATACACATCCACAAGGCCTCTGTGTGTGTAAATTGACACAATAAATGTGCCGTCACACAGTTTCTCGGCAGTTCTTACACTGAAAATGGATATTTATGACAAAAACCTCATCACAGTCAAGGAAATATAGATTAAGGGCAAACAAGTCATTATCTGAAAGATAAAGAAGCTAAGAGAGCAACATATCCTGAGACATAACAATCCACACCTTGCATGAGACCAGTGCCAGCCGGCTTTGCTCCTTTTTAAATGGTCAGTAAGAGAATTAATGTTTGACATTATGCAGAGAGTGGAGAAATACAAGGCCAGGTTGAAGGCATTATGCTTGAAAGAATGCACTGAAATTACCTTCTAGCACAGGAATAAATGGTACCTGTATGACTTTGCCACCTTTTAAAAGGAGACACTGAGAAAGTCTGCTGTCTGGAGCCGTGATAATGCCCATTCATACTTCCCTCTCTCGTGGCTAAATTGACACTGCACAAAATTTTGTTATTGGACAACTTGGAGAGCGGAACATAGTCATCCTAAATCAGAGTTCGGGCATTACAGCAAAACGGAGATGTAGCTTTTTTATTGATTTTTTCCCAGCCTTTTTCTCTGACACAGTGATCTGCTAATGATAGTCATATCACTGAATACATGGCAGCGCTGACCTTCCTTATTATAGCTGAATGAAAACAGATTCAGTAGAAAAAAAGCGTGGCTGTATGATATAGCTGTAGGGATTAGCACTTTGCTGAAAACTGATTGGGCAAATTTAGAGTACAATAGTTTCATTACTCTGTTGTGGTTAGCAGGAGCAGCTTTTCTCCTGCACTTGTTGGGAAGGATGCACTGAAGATGGAGTGTAGAAAAAATGTTAAATAATTGGATGCAGAGAATTAAAAAACAGTGGGCTGAGGGAGAAATGTTAACTCAAGGTAAATCAAACGTCCTCAACAAGAATACATTGGAATCTGCAAACGTATTGTTTTATGAATGAAGGCGCCGGTTGTATATTGAACACTTACCTTGTACGGTATGGCAAAATGCATCCTCTTGTATTTGTTTTACTGGCATTGTCAATTGCATAATATCTGTGGTGTTATTTTGTACAGTGAAGGCTGAAAGATGGGAAGACAAGAGCATGGAGTGACTGGAGATGGCGAAGGCAGCCAATATTTACCGAAGGCTACAGGACCTAAAGCTGTTCTTCCATGTCAAGAGAAGTGATCTAGTCTTATAGGCTGCAAGTTTGGTTTGTTTATACACAGCCCTGACTCCTGTCAAAGTGATAAAACATTGAACCCTAAGATTTAGCAGCTAATTTAGCTGGGAGGGATGGCAGCTCCTGCCATAAGTAGGTTTCACTACAAGCTGCATCAACAGTCCAACAGCAGCTTCCTGAGCTGATCAAATTACTCATGTTGAAGGCCTGTGTCCCAAGGGCAACTGAAAGTCATGAGCCCTTGATCTAAATGCAAAAAAAATGTTCCACTTTAGCCCCTAATTAAAGGATCTGTTAATCTGATACTTAAAGGAGATACCAGTCCAACACAGACTAAATATCCTGGACTAGGTGTCAATGAGAATCGGCCAATCGCGGGGCCCAGAAAGTCGTATCAATTCAATTTAATATTGCTATGTTATCCTACTTTAGTGCAATGCTAGACTCACATATTTTGCTAGAAGGAAAGCTAAACAGCATGGAGGAACTTAACAACAAACGCTCCACAGTCTGGAGTCATTTCATGCTCACTTCACCCAGAAATGCTGTTGGTTTGTGATTTTTTTTCTTTTTCAGTAGTCTGTGAATTAATTGTGATTTAATGGGAAACAGCAACTTGTGACTATGCTTTCCCTGTTGGGTTCTTTTGTTATGCTAGGCTGAAAGGTCATTATTTACTTTAGGTAAAATTATGAGTTATCGTCAGCTTGATTAATGTCACCTGTCTCTTGTCTGTTCTGGACTGTCCATGTATGGAAGGGTGTACGTGGTGAAAGAGAGAAGAGAAACTCTGCATCTGCAGAACACAGTGCTATGTCTGTGTACTGATGTTATTTAAATAATAATACGTACATTTTTAAATAAGAATGATTCATTAACAAATTCATTTTTACACTGTTATTAAGTCAGTACTTTAAGCAAAGTCACATGCCTTACATTCAGTGTTGGGAAGGTTACTTTTAAAATGTATTCCATTACAGAATACAGAATACATGCCCCACAATGTATTCTGTAACGTATTCCGTTACGTTACTCAATGAGAGTAACGTATTCTGAATACTTTGGATTACTTAATATATTATCATGCTGTTTACAACTACATGAATGTACTATTGCTGTGATTTATTACTGTTACTGAAGGTCCGCGGCTCCGAACCGTAGTAAAGGGACCTCTGGCTAATACGGTGGGTTCTGTGTCGGGCTCGTAGCCGAAAACTAGCTTTACTTTGTTGTCTGGGTCAACTTTGCTAGCGAGAGACAAAGAGAGGCATTGAAAGGCTGCTTCAACAGAACTTATTGTTTCGGAGGAAAACACGAACACGGTGTACAGTTGAGTCTTAATAGCTTACTTACAACTGGGCTCGTCAGGCACTCTTCTTGGCTGCAGTGGTTATTATTATATTTACATGCTTCCAGCTCCCGTTTTTGCTCGATGACGGCTCGTACTTTTCCTTTTTCTCCCTCCCTCGCTCACAGACACATAACGTGTATGTCAGTCCATTCTCCCTGCAGCACGGACTACACTGCCTATGATGCTACATTCTTTAGAGCTATGCCTGTAGCATTCTGCCTATTAGCTTAGCACAACAACAACAAAAAGGCCTCTCTCACCCAGGAAACACGCAGAGAGAGAGAGCGTCACCCTGTAACCATGGCAACCGTAACGCTGCCACCTGGAACAACAGAACGTAGCTGTCAAACAAAACCCAAACAGTCCTGACCCGCCACAATATGAAACAGGGAAGTACCGCCGTGTAATCCATTTATTTCAACAAAGTAACTGTATTCTAAATACCACCTTTTTAAACGGTAACTGTAACGGAATACAGTTACTCATATTTTGTATTTTAAATACGTAACGGCGGTACATGTATTCCGTTACTCCCCAACACTGCTTACATTGCTGTGTCCTTACATTTTATATCAGGAGTACTTTTGTACCCAGCCCAGTAAGGCAGGAGCCTGTAGAGTTTGTACTATGTACAGTAAACTTCTCATGTTAACGTAAGAATACATTTTCTTCCTGCAGTTTTACAGTTTGGTGCATGTGGTTCATGATAGTAAAATTGCATTTTTGTAGAATGAAAGGGATGATTTGTAAGTTCCCAAACACAAAAATAGATGAACATGAAAGGGGAGCTTTAATGAAATTCTTTAATAATTTTCTTGATCTGTTTTCCTCTGGGTTGTTTCTGCACAGCAATCTGTCACTTTACTCTTCCTCCCGTTGGTTATGTAAAGGCTCCATCAACCGTAAAGCAATGATCTGCAGCGTAGCCATGATGATGATGATGATTATAACACAGCACTGTGATGGAGAGCTGTGTAGTACACTGGACATTAGTGATGTCATCTCATATTTTAATTTGATCCATAGCTGACAGCGTGCCCTTGAATCCAGTAAACATGATAGGCTTTACTGGCAGTAGTTTCTGTGATGTGATTTTGATTTTATAGGGCAAACACACTCCCTGTCTTTATCTGTGGTTTTCAGTGTCCTTGTATTGTGTTTATCTGTTTTTTTTTCCTTTTATTTTGTATGTAGGCACTTTGTTTTCCTCTTTATTAGAACCTTTCCACTTGCAGAGTGTGTTGATTTGATGACAGAGCAATAACACCTGCATGGACTTTCAGAGTTTTTAGTCTCGGAACTTAACAGCCAATGTAGCTCAAACAATAAACACAGTAATTGAATCACACCGAGCTTACTTTGTTATAAGCTACTTACTTTACTTAGACTATTAAATTATATATTATGTAACAATGGCTGGAAGCTCTGATGCACACTGTACTTTTTCTATGCATCACTATATTTTATGTGTTTATATAACACTGATGAAATAAATTCCTCCTTATATGTATTCACTGCAGTCGTGGCTATATATATATAGTCATAGTTTTTCTCAGCATAAAATCCAAAGAAACAGCACTGTTCTAAAATTATATTTTTAAACAGTTTCCTTAAGATTTATTTAAACATAATTGTCTTTCTTTTGATTGAGTATTCCAATAATAATACAAACTCGATTTATGTCAGCTACAAAAGCACATACTTGGTGCCTTTACTGCATGTTTAGTTACTTGCATGGTCAGCCTCCTCCAAAGGCTCACTCTGAGCCAGGAAAAACTCTGATAGTGTGCCATGTGTTGGTGAATAACTAACAAACTTACAGTAGGTGTTTGCATTTTGTTGGCATGAATGTCATGTTATTAAAAATAATTCTAATTTGGATTAATGCTTGATCTATAAATAATGATTTATACGGGTACTATTTTAGTGACACAGAAAGGAAAAGCCTTTGAGAATTTACCCCACAAAGAGACTTCTAATTTATACAGTGTTCATTTATGAGTGGTATTTCTTCCTATTTGTGTATTTTTTCTCCTCTGTGTGTGTGTTCTCCTGCGGCACACAGCCTAGACACCTGAGGCTTGATTTACCCTATTTATACGAACAATTAGCACCATCTGCTATGGACTGTATAAAAAAGCAATGCTATAGACAATTCTGATTTGCTCCAGTGTGTTTGCTTATAGTGCTTCTTTGCAGACAGGCCTGGGAGAAAAAAGCTAAAACATATTTAAGAAAAGTAGAACATGTAGTCTATTATAGTTTTAACAGAAAATAAAATCATACTCTATAAGTAAAAAGTCTTAGGTCACTCCAAAAGGTCTTAGCCTGAGAGCAATATCTGTGTAGGCTGGAATTTTAAATTGAACAGTAACAAGGATCTTGGGAAGAAACTGAGCACAGAAGACAAAGAACATGGTGTTGGTGGAAATATGTTTTTTTATTAATTATTAACTATTAGAGTGAAAATAGAATGTATATAATGTACTTTCTGATGAAACATCACTACAATCAAAAGAACCACAAGCAATTTATAAATATTAGATGGAAACATTGTGCGGCGTTGATTTGAAGTACAAGTTTGTCTTTGATATCAAACCTTGAGCCTTTGGAAAAAAATGTTTTAATTATAGTACCCCCTGCTAACGGAGAAGAATATGAAACTATATCTCTCTTTTCATGGTACTTTCATGGTTCATGGCACATCTATTTAGATGCCGCACTAATTAGCACTGTTTAGTGCCACTTTTGGTACAGTTGGCTCCCCTGTACACAGCGCACACACCACTGCAGGTTTGTGAACCTCAAGACAAGAAACTGGTGTCTTTGATCGATCGCTTTATTTTTAGCTTGGCCAGCTTCAAAGGAACTTATAGTCATTTGCATGTCATTATGTGCCCAAAATGGCCAATTATTCCATCAAAGGCGTGCGCTGAGGACTAGGCCACAGATCCCAAACAATCATATGACAAATTAGCCAATTAAACATGTTTGATGTTACTCTCCCCTGTAGTGCAGAATAAGAGGTTGTCAGTGCAGAATAATTTCATTAATGTTTACAGGAGGACTTTCAGAGATAGGTTTAGCTACCTATAAATAGTAGAATTGAGTTAACCAGGGAAAACATAAGAGCTATACATTTGTAATTTAGTGAGGTTATGACTTTTCAGTAAGTTTACTAGATTGTGCATTTCCAAGAGATACAGTTTGGACTATAGGTTTTATTAATTTATTAATATCCTTTTAAATATAAACTTTTAAGCTTTTTTGTTGGTTTCCATTTGTTTTTAATTTAAATTTAATTCTAGCCTCCCCTGTCCTCTAAAATATTCCAATGACAACACAAGCTTAAATAACCCCTTAAAAGCTCTGCAGACTATTGATGATTCAGTCGGGATTCAATTGGCTGATTGAATCCCGTTGCAGGTTTGTTTACTTGAAGTGAATGGGTTCCAAAAACCATTTTTGCAGTCTGCGCAACATGGCTTTCCATTAAAGTATTGGTTAAAAGCCATTTTCCTGCATGAGCCATTATCCTGAAAAGTTTTCCTTTTATTGCTCTCTGCATTTTATTCCTCTTTTGTTTCCACCTACTTTGTCCTTCCTGGATATCAGACCTTTGTAAAATTTGCTGAAATGAAAGTGAACAATAGCTGCCAACATTGCTTGAAGCGGCGTTTGTGAGTAAGTCATAGATACAGAGATGTACAGAAGAAGAGGAGTGTGGGGGGGGAGGTTGACTGGGTTACAGCATTGTGGGTGTTTTCTAATATCAAAGCATTGACATCATTCTATATTTAGTGCAAAACATGTGACCCAGTGACATGACAAATGTGTTGGATTTTCAGGTGCTGGACAGTATAAAGTGAACAAGCTACTTTTTTATAAAGGAAGAGAGGAAATAGAGAATTGCTAAGTGATGCGAATGTAAGGACTTGTTTTTTCACTAGCATAACCAAAACAGAGTGATCCAAACAGTTATTATGGGATAGTGTATACTGTAATTGCAATAGGATAATGTAATAAACAAATCCTTTTTAAAATTTGAAATTCTGGTGTTTTCCACATATAGACTTTATTTAGAATGAATGCCCAGGTATATTAAAAGCCTAAGTAATATTTGGAGACCGGTTTTAGTCTTACTTCAGAGTCTGATGAATTTACGTTACAGGACAGCAATATCCTGGGTAGTATTTTGAAAGTTGCTGTGTGGTGTGAATAAGGCACGGCGGGTCCAGGGATCAGTGTTTTAAGCCATTTTATTTACATCACCTCACACCACAACCCCGCAACTGCTGAGTCCTCGTGTTTTTAACTTGGCGGACGTGATTAAGGATGCCGTGCAGGTGCGTCCGCCCTCCCTGCACGGCACCGCAGGCCACGCCCCACCACATGCTGCTAACAAGTTACCACCAGTCCTTCCTGTGCTGTGTTTGCCTTCGAGCTAGCCAGTTTAGCTGCCTTTTTTTAGAGTTTTTCATCTTGCAGTCAGACAGATAATCCTTGATCTCTTTAGGGAATCCAATGTGAGATAGATGAGATAGATGGAGAGCTGGGTATTGTACTACAAAACGAGTTATCTTTTTGTTATGTGGCTTTATGCACTCTAATATCAGTATGTGGAAAAGTTAACCCAGGGTTTGTCAATCTAGCTTTAAGCACATTTACAGAAAGGCGTGGTGTTTGGCAGCATTCGCTCAGTCACAAAGATGATATAAGTCTACAGCAGAGCAGTTGATTTTACACAGGAAGATAAAACTATAATGTTATCTTTTCAGAAAAACATGAAAGGGTTAAACAAATAATCAGACTGAAAGAGAGACAGCTGCTGCAGAAAAATGAGTGGAATGAGTGTATTTAACTGGAAAAGCACTGTACAGTAGTTTAGTATTAAAAGTGATGTATGAATGAGCCTATGCTTTAAGCACTTTGGTCAGTAAGGCAGGACAAGACACATGGACAAGTTGTGACTGTGTAACTTAACAGATTTATCACAATTAAAGCTCTACTAAGCTTCAGGAGTATCTTCTGGGTTATTATTATTACATTAAAGGAATATTTAGATCTGCATAAGTCAGTTAGCATTTAATGGTCTGAGAGTGGAAAATGAATATAAAAACGTACTTTCGTTGTAGGCGTCTCCTTACAAATTTAATATAAGGTCAGTAAGTACGAATGATAATTATTTTCCACTAGTACCTACTCGGCTCCACTCAAGGCGGCTTGACTCAACTCGGTTTTGGACTTTTCCATTGCAATCGAGTACAGTAATGCTATTTATTGTAGAATTGATTGTCTGTAGGTTGTAATTTCATACCAGTACATTAATCTGGAACATAACTTGTTCCAGAGCAGGTTAGGTCTGCAGGTTAAGTTGCAATGGCAATATACCCGGGTAAGAAATGAAGCGCCTTTTTTTATATCAAGGGTTAATCACAAAGTTTCACTTTTAAAGCTTTAAAATTGTTCCAGTGCTTCCAAAATCCCTTTGAGCAGTATACTCTGTGACTGCATTATTTGTTGGGAAGTGTCCTATGTAAGTAATATTTTATGATTATTGTAGGAAAGCATGGCTGGACTTCATATACATGTGCCCCATGCCACAAATAAAATCGAATACATTAGAAATGCAAAATTGTATTATGCTTTTTGGGTACAAAAAATTATTTGCAGGTTGGAAAGTGTTATTGGGAAAATAATTAAGATGGATATTTCACTCTCTGTTAAATGTGATTTGGAAGATGATTTATCCACTGCTTTCCCAAAGAGTTTTTGGACCTTGGAAACACCAGCTGACAAAATTAGTCAAAATGATCTGGGGTGTTCTTGTAACAAAGTATTAATGCTCAAACTTTCTGTTATCCTCAGTAAACTGCAGCTGCTTTTACAGTAGAAACTTTTATCATGTCAGATAAACAACTCCTGAATAAATTACTTTACTTCTGAGAAATGTTATCCTAAAAATGAATAGTTCAACAAACTAATCACCCAAAAAAAAATCCAACATGACATAAAATGCTTAACAAACTCATCTGTTGCTTCTTCTCTCGTGTGCAATATTTTGTTCGGATCTGGTGAAATGCATTCTGGCCACTTCATTAATTGCACCCTGCTATTGATGGCTCCATGTTAGTGTCATGGTGTTTGCAAACATTCAAAAATCAGGACTCATCAAACCAAGCAACATTTTTCCAATCTTTTTTTGTCCAATTTTGTAGCCTTAGTTTCCAGTCCTTAGGTGACAGGAGTTAACATGATAAGAAATATAATGTTCTTTTAAATGTAAGAACATTAGTAAGTAATTAATGTTTGGTTAAATGTTCTGCTCATGTAGAGCAATGTACATCATGACATTTGACTATAGTTTAAGAAGTCGATTCTTCATGGCTCTGTCAGTATGAGTGTGAGTCTACTGAGCTCACACCAATATTGCAGTTTACACAAACCTTGTAAATCAAGCTGATCTGTTTCCATTTACTCCACCCTACCAATGTTAAAGTGGATCACAGCAACACATGAAATGAAATATTTATTATTATTAAATGCTAGTATTTAGCTGGTGTGCAATGGAAAATAATCAGACAACATTTGATGTCATAACTCACTCAGAAATAATCTGTGTTGGTGCTGGAATGGTTGTGACAAAGTCGTCTTGTTTCCATCCATACTGAATGTTTTATGAGCCGATCGATAAAGGCTACAGAAAGCGCTGTATCTCAGCGCAGCAGATCTATAGGAATTCAACTCTTTATGGTTCCCAGCTATGAGCTGAGTGGCTAGATAGATGATAATAGAGTCCTTTAACCTAATTTTGACCCCACAGTGCAATGAAAAGCAGGAATCTATAAGCATTGTGATCAGAGTGTTGGCTGCTGGTCAGTATAAGAAGCTGCTTTACAATCTGTGTAGGAGTAAGAGATTGTGTGTCTTTGTGTGTGTGTGTGTGTGTGTGTGTGTGTGTGTGTGTGTGTGTGTGTCTGTTAATGTCGGCAGTATAATACAAGCCAGTACATTAAGCTGCATAGAGTACTGTATGTCTTCAGACCACAAAGCAGACTTCTGGCAGACTAGAGTTTATTCATGCAACACAAACATTTCTCAGAGGCTGAGCTGCACTGGAGAGTAAAATAAACTCATTGGTTGAGGTAAACACTGATATGCTGAGTTAAAGAACCAAACATTTTCTTTGTGCAAAGTCTCTTGCTGGGTGGAATGTAAATGCCATTAGTCTCATATGTCAGAAATTGAGTTTCTAGGTATGTGCTTTACGTACAATGAAAACAACAAAAAAGTATCTGAAATTGAGGTCAGCTTCCGGACTTTTTCAAGAGTTTTAGATTATAGTTAATTACATTTGAGTTTTGCTAACCAAAGACAGATTCCTGCTTGGGCATAATAGATACAAGGTCATAACTGACCTTAAGATATTTTTAATTAAATTAAATGAAGTGATTATAATATAATGAGTTAGACTCTTAGTCAAAGTACTGCAATGTACTCGTGCCTAGCCTGTAGTGTTTTATCCTGCTAGTCCAAGTTCAGAGTAAGACAGAACTTGGCAGTAGAGTAGCAGTGCTAGCACTGGGAACAGAGTTGGCTGCACCCTGTGACATATCCTGTGGATGATGGATTGGATTCCTCACTTTCCTAACATATACATTTAAAATGACAGTCATGTGAAAAAGAAAGCTTTTAAAGAGATCGTATACAGTCCTGTAAAAACACAACAGAACACAAAAAGAAGCAAACCAACCAACAAGATAATCAACCAAATAAATAAGAAAAACAAGTACAACTTTACTACTTCCATAGGAATTAACAGGGTAAATACCAACTAGGTGCTGTTAATGAAATGCATTTATTAATTGATAATCAGCAAGTGTCACCATCTCTATGTAAGGAGGTGTTTTGGTAGTTTTCTTGGCTGGATCAGTTAGGTCTATGTTAACACAATGCTGCAGTCATCCCAGGGGTGCGGATCCCAGCAGATTCACCCCAAGGTCAGAGCGTGCAATGCTCAGAGAAAAAGCAGAAACTCTGAGAGCTACATCTCAGACTCTGCAGTCCTCAGTTAGCGTGTTAAGTGTAAAAATTCATGACAGTACAATTAGGAAAAATACTGAAAACAGTGTTAGAGGGTCGATGAGTTATGAGCCATGCAAATAATGGGAGATGCACAACTTGAACCACAATTTATTAACCAAATAAATTAAAACAAAAAAACATAATTAACTTTGTGAGGTGTGTCAGTCAATTTCAGTGTGTCAGTATTTAGATGAATGAATGTTAAGTCTGTGATGTTGTGTAGTGTAAAACCTAAAATAACCCGGCTGTAGTCAACCAAATCAAAAACATGGTTCTGGGTCGATGGAGAAAGAGCTGATACAGACACCTGTTAAGTCCTTCAGGGACACTGGCCAGGTCCTCCCAGTTGTACTAATTAACCCCACCTACTAGGATACTGCACAACAACACAGAGGGTGTACTCTTAAGTACATCAAAACTCTCTTGTGTTCAGCATGGAAGCACCATGTTTTCACTGTTTTTTTTTTTGTTTTTTGTTTTTTGCAGCATGTTTTAAGTGCAATATAGATGATTTGCTGGGATAATGTATTTGATATGTGCAAGTTGTTAAGACGTATCTTAAACAACTGAATGAAGCACAAACTGTGCATCACATTGTAACAGGAATGTGCATGTATTCATTTGGTGAAGCGGATAAATTATAATGTGCTGCTAGGTTTCCTTTAAACTGCTGGAATCGCAGCTACAGTACTACAACACAGACCAGAAATACCTGCCCAGTCAACAAAATAATTTCACTTGATTTTACTACAAATTAATGGAATGTCCACATCTTCTTTATTATGCTGTGGGACAGTAATGTTTAGTGTTTAGAGCTCTATACCTTTAGACTAGATTATTTAATGTGGTGCTGTCACCTTATTTGCAACAGTGTTGCATTTTAATGTCATAGTTTGTGTTATGTAAGGATTTATCATCTTCATCTGATAATATGATAACTCTGATTGGAGTAGTTGACACTCACAGGGATCACTTTTTTCTGAAGCAGAAAGCCACTGAAGTAAGGTCAGCATGCCTAAAGGGTAAATAGAAGCAAATAGAAGGCTTTTCACACCAGCACACATCTACCCATCTTGACTTGGGGCGACATAGTTAACCTCGCAACACCAAAAGCCTTTCTGACTATTTTAAACTGTAATTGTTACTGAGGTTACTCCTTATTTCTTTGCTTCTACCACTGGGTTTCAGTCTAACATTATTAACTCAGCTATTGACATCATTTATGCATCAGCTATACATCTGAGAAATATCTCTATTCTTGTTCAAGCTCGCTGATCAAACTGTGGCCCAACTGTGAAAAAATGATATTCCTCAGTCTGTCTGCAGTTGACCAAATATAGACCTGCAGCAGTGTTGATTTGATGTCTTGGCCAAGGTGTATTCAGCCCCTGGGTCACTGTCTTCTATCATGTCATCAACAAGACCTGCCGCTGAAGGAGTAAGCTCTGTGTAATCAAGCCTTCTGGGATCATATTTGAGAGGAAAACAAAGCCTTCCTGTTCTCACAATCTCCTCCTCTTCTCGTTCTTTTCTTTGTCTTGTATTTCAGTCTAGCTTCATCTCAGTCTGGAAGATTAGTCTAAGACAACCTACATTTCTTTTGGGAAAAGAACGGCCTGTTTCTTTTGCCCCCCCCCCCCCTCCCCAACAAAAAAAAAAAGACCTACAATAACCAACAATTTCAAAATATTTAAATGTATACTTATTCTTTATTCTTTTTTGACCAGTTTCCATTTACAGTCTCTCACTTATACATGTATTGGATTAATTAAATTGGAGCTCCAGCCTGTAATGCTTTATACAATGCAGGAGTCAAGATGAGTCATATGTTTCACATTTACTGAAATTAATAATTAAGATAATCCATCAGAACATGCCACAAAGCCGTCATGGCCAGGATCCAGCAGTGCTAGAACAAAAGGCCAGTAAAGTCAGAGTGTTCAGGTGTGGGTGTACTGGAGTATATAGTAGCAGATGGCATAGAAGCTGGGCTTTTTTTTAATAGGGGAATTGAAGCTCTGAACACCTTCTGGGGATTCTGTCAGTCGAGTGAAAAAAAGGGAAAGCAGTAAGGGTAAGTTGGGTGGATGGAGCAATGTTTGAGTAGTCTCCTAGATGATAATGATTCCATTCAAGGTAAGAGAGGAGGGGTGGGGTGGTAATACATCAAAGATTAAGACGTGAGGAAGAGCGGCAGTCTTGATGAAAGATTGGAAGGAGAGGATTACACCTGCATCTGGGGAGGAAACAGTAGTGACAGAGACTGAATGAAAGGGGGGGATCTGTCTTGTGCTGTTACTAAAGGCTCAGAAAGTTACTAAGTGGTAAAGAAACAAAGTGAGGTTTCCAAAGAAACTTTTGTATAGAAGCTGTCCTCTATATGAAAAATACACAATTGGGTTGGAATTACTTATTTATTATTTTTATTATTATTTTATTACTTTTATTTCTTTGCAAAACATCTCATGGAGGAGGCTAGTGTGGGTTTTTGGTATATAAGACGTCAGAGTTCACCTTTGGTGACTGTTTTAATATACCGATATAATAGCTATAAACACAATTACTTGGTTGTTTCATTTCTGTCTTTAAGCATGCAGACAGTACAAAAATGGGATGGCACCCATGGGTTATGAAGTCATATCAGCAAAAATGCTCATCCTCGGGGTGAGTGTTTTTGCTATCAAAAATCTCGGTGCTTTGAATCTCAGCTTTCGAAGGGTGTGTGTGTGGCCCAGAAACTGCAGAACGCTTCGTGCTCATTAGCAAATGACTGTGATAATCGTCCTTTATGACTGTAATCGTAGCCATAATTTAAAAATTAAAATTCTACTTACCCTATTAAGTCATAAGAGAAGCCTTTACTGAGGTCACAGAGTAAAGCAGCCAAGGGCTATTTTTCTATAGTCTTCTGTACAACTAGCAGTTTGTTTTACAAACTGAGCCCTCTGGCCCTGGCCATTAGCAGGAAAACAGGTTTATGGTACTTGTGGACTGACTTTACATTGCATACCCAGAACCTACTTCCATATTTTATATGTAGTCTATTAATCCCAACCAAATGGTGTGTGTGTGTGTGTAGCTGACAAATATATCAGTAATCACTAGTTTTCAGATGACTGTGAAAGCTTTGAAAATTTTAACATGTTCTCCAAAACAAATACATATCCTGTCTTTTACCAAGACTTTTCCCGGTTTTCCTTTTGTTATTTGTTAAGTTATTTTAATTGCCTGAACTTAATAAAATATGACTGATAAGAAAATGCTCCTATGATTGACTTCAACAGAAAGCTTGTGGGTTTTTTCTCACTAGCTTCTGGTTTTAATAATTAAACAACAAACCAATCATTATCTCCAAAGGATAATTCAATAGATCAATCCTGTTCTTTGTACAGAAGTTATTAGATACTGTAAAACATTCAGCCATCGGGCCAAGCACAAGAAATCTGTTCATCAACTCTAGCAGCCACTTTGACATAAGTCTAACAATTTAGAGACCCATTCCCTGTAGAAATTGGACTGGCTTGTTTCCAGATTTGTTCTTTACTTTCATTGCCATGTGACCACAGATGGAATTGGTTTTTAGTGCAGCATGAAAACAAAATTTCAGTACACAATGTGAGCAGCACATCATATAGGCACATGTAACAAAAGAAAAGCAGCTCCATGACAGCTGGGTAAACTCTGCTGATAAAGATCATGGAGTGTGATTAAAAGATCAAGAATATCTAACAAAAGGACCTTAGGGTGTGACTGTGTTTCAACTTGCTGTTTCTAAGGGCAGGAATGAACTTCAGTTTTGTATTTCTTTACTTTTCAGTATGGATGCAAAAAGCCTCCGTTTGACTGAAATCTTTTATTTTGAACTCCGAGATATTAGCAGGAGTCTCTTCTCTGTGCCTGAGGTCTGCTGGGAGTGTTTTGCATTCATATCGACCTGGCCAGAGCAGCTTTGAGGGGTTGCAGCTCTACTGCCCAGATATCCATTTCAGATTCAGTCAGGTGTTGCGGCACTGACACCTCCAGTTGCTCTTAAAGATTGCAATCAGTGACCTCTGATTTGGTTAGCCCAGTTGTCATGCTGTGCTGTCTTGATGTATTGTGAGCGGCGGCAGTACCCAGGGCCCTGGAGACGGAGATGGAAAAGCTGCAAGAGATGGTTGGTGGGGGGCAGGCTTAGTCGGGCAAAGATGGGACAGTTTCAGCGGAGTTGACTCTAGCTATTCCGCTGAGCCGCCTTTTTCTTTTTATAAATAAAACAGTAGGGCTTTTAAAGGGGCAGGTTGAGGTAGCGAGGGGTGTTCAGTCACTTTTACGGTCTCTGTGGAGAGCATGTGGAATTTCTTTTTTCTTTCTCTGAGTCTACTGCATGTTCGGCAAAGGATTAGGGTGTATTTTCAGCTCGAAAAGTAACTTTTCATTAGTGCCAGCTGGACTTATATTGGTTGCTAATGCAGCAGCTGCTTCTCCATGCTGTTTGGCACAATGCACGTTTGAGACTCTAAATTTCTCGTGCACAGTAGTGTGCCTCTCAGGTGCTTAGAAAGCAGACGTTTTTCATCCGTACAATATTTACGTTTCCTACACTGACGTCATCTGTATGTGGAAAAGTTCTTTAAAACAGAAACTACCTTTTTTTGCTTTTAGCCTTCATGCTTCATTACATTTGCTCACCACAGAGTGTACCACCATTTCCCTGTGCTTGTATGCTGTTATACCCATGAGAATGCCACTTTTGTATGGTTTTGTTGTTGTTCTTTGGATACACTAATCTCCGGGTCATTGAGTCAACAGCAAACAGTAAAAGGGCGTCTTCCTTCACGTGGTATTGCCAAATTATCAAAAATTAACACTGGCTTCCATGAATACCTTGATGGCCTACATTGTGACTAAAAGCCACTTATTAACCAATTGCCCACAGATGAATAGTCACTGTGAAAAGATTTTTTTTTGTCACTCTCACTAAATTGTTGCTTTCTCTACACTTTTCCATGTCCCTGAATATATTATTTACTAATCATATGTTGTTTTCAGGGTGTGTTCTTAATAAGGAGACTGTGAATGAAAGGTACAGTTAAGCTTGCACTGGGGAAAAGGGAAGATGAAATTATAAAGCACTAAAAAAATCAAAACAAACATGTGGAGAACCCAGTGTGAAACATTCGTTTAAATTTTAGATGTTCTTTCTAAGGCTGTAACTGCCTGTTCAGTTTGTTTGTGAATGTCACTAAATGTAGAAAAAGCTTTGCATAAAGCGGTTAGACATAAAGATTTTGTTGTTTGATCACTATTCATCACCATCCATCACTTTTGCTGCACAAATGCATCGATACCACTTACATAAAACAGATAAGAAGAACAGATGAAACTACATTCCAGCTCATCTTTAACACTTAGCATTTAAGATGCCATTGCTATTCAGTAGGTAAGGCTCAATCGTTTAAAGGCCTTGGTGTGAGTCGCCCAGTAAACAAACGTAACTTCGGTTAATGTGATACTATTGCAAGAATTG
Organism: Neolamprologus brichardi; assembly: GCF_056152115.1. Classification (NCBI taxonomy): domain Eukaryota; kingdom Metazoa; phylum Chordata; class Actinopteri; order Cichliformes; family Cichlidae; genus Neolamprologus; species Neolamprologus brichardi. Next base: position 5,686,559 of record NC_142105.1, on the reverse strand, counting down.
CTCTCTCTGTGTCCTCGAGGTCTTCATCTTGAAGCTATTGTATACAATACTCTGTTGTTTACCTCTTTTATATTTGCTGTTTCTTTGCTCTTTTTGTTGCCACAGGTCACTTGACCATTACCAGCACCAGCTGGAATAACTCTGAACCGGCAGGAAGCTTGCACACCACATTAAGCTTTTGCTTGAACATTGTCCTTTTGTTTGTGTCATCTTATCCATGCACACGAGTAGCTATTCTTGTGTAACAGCTAGATGGACCTTTTAGTGGAATTTGCATGTTCTCCCTGCACCTGCGTGGGCTCTGGCTGCCTCCCACAGTCCAGAGATATGCATGTTAGGTTAACTGGTGATTCTAAATAGGCGAAGGTGTGAATCTGAGAGTGTATGGCTGCTTTTCTCTGTGTGTTGTGATTGACTGCGTATTTGTCCAGAATGTACTCTGCCTTTTTGCCCATTGCTTTGCCTGCTGACAGTGTTGTGTTATAAATCAAGCACACCCATTTGCCCTGCTATAAATGCTCAGACTCACTGTTTACAGCCCCAGACAAGATGACCAAAAGAGAGTCTTCGGTCAGTAAGATCAATCTAGAGGAAGCTCTCGGGGTTTCATAGTTGAACCTGTTGAAGGATTATTAGTTGCCTGCAGCTGTCCTTGTCCCTGGATTTCTCTGAGTCTTGCAGCCTCTCCACTTTCACAGTAATCGGTATCAGTTGACTGTTGGCTCTCTGTCAGTTACCCTGTGGCTACCGTGTTGGTCTCCCAAGGCATGGAAGTCATTGGAGGCATGCTCGCTGTTATAGTCAGGGTCTTAAACTTCCTACTGAAGCAGCCTGCTCTCCTACCACCAAATCATTTTAAAATAAAAGGATAAGGTTAAAGGATTATTTAACATCATTATCATTACTGTAAATAAGATTATAATGTTGATGGAACAGTAGAACTCCATTTTAAGCCTTTTACTGATATCTAAAATGATCCTCCATCAAAAACAAAACAAAACAAAACAAAAAACCCAAACAAAGCAAAGCAAGCACCTCTGTTCTTCCCTTGTTCTTCCATTACAAGTAATTTTGAGTCCAGACGAGGTTTGCACAGTTTTATAACCCATCCTGATTTCCTGTGTCTTTGTCTACAGTAAGACTGAAAAAAGTCAGATGATTCAATTAACAAGACAATGTTGGAACTGAGAGGTCATCAGTTAGTGATGATCGATTTAATGATCAAAGTTTTAATGGGAAATGTTTTTCTTCTTTTCTTTTCTTTCTTTTTTTTTTAGGATAACCCCAGCAATTGCACAGGAAAAGCAGTCCCCATTGATGCGTCCCTTTCAGCTCAAAAGCCACTTCTGTGCCTGAGACATTTTCATATTTACAGGAAACTTTGGATTTCATGAAACGAAGAGTTATTCTTTCAGCATTCAGTAGATCTTAGTTTGACAAAGTGGATTGGACTGAATAACACAACAGCTTTTTGCTGAGTTTTTACTTGTTCCCTGAAGTACTGTTTTGACTAAGGCATGTTGGCATAGTTAATTTGACAGATTATAGTCGCCATTGCCAAATTATTGCTTAAACTCCCCTGTGTAGACAAGTACTGTTTGGATATGTTGGAGTGTTTAAATGCATGTTTGTGGGTAGCAGTTTGTGTATAAGTAGTTTCATTTACATCCACGTGTGGACCTGCATGCATGTGATAGTTCATGCTTCTTTTATGTAGCTGACCTTAGCCGAGGGTATGCCAGCAGCCATTTATATTTTATTCATTTTACCAGCCATCTGTGACCAGGGCAGCTTCTCTGCCACTGATGCTTGTTAAAGCCGAACCCGCTCCATGATGTGCAGCGTGCTGCAGTTGGTACACTTTGGAGGGAAAGTTACTTTTTTGATTCCCTAGAATTCACCAGCCTTTATCACTATTTTGACAGCCAAAGCAAATTTTGTCATTTAAAAGAGCTTCCTGTTGTTTTGTTACCTGCTGCGGCTGCTAGAAAGTCCTTAGCAGCCACCACTGTTTTTGTTCACACCCTGCTAGTTACAGAGTGCTTCTGACTGAGTGTGCAGCTCAAACATCTGTCAACACCTCAGTTTGATAGTTTTAGAAGCCAGACCATCACAAACAAAGAGATTGTTCCAGAGCTTCTTTCTCTTACCTAATTTTCTCCACCTGGCTAGGTCATGGTTTCCTAATTTTGGTACACCAGGTCATCAGAAAGTAAAGCATTGTAGGAGTAGAATTACACTGCTGACAATGTCTTTGGATAAACGAAACAAAAGAGACTCTCTTAAAACACAACACATAGATTACAGGGAAAAAAATCTTTAAAGTGAAATATGTCCACAAGCATCTAGATGTGTTTTTTCATGCGTCTTGGGACCAAACTGTTAGAGCAACATTCCTACAAAATATAAACCTTGTTTTTCCAGTTTTTTTAATATTCATAACTACAGCAGAGAGCATGATCTTCAATATGTTGATCTCCCACAGTAAACATTCGTGGTTGGAGTTGGTAACTGTAAAGGTCATCGCATGCAATTCGCATCAATTTTACACTCATCAAACATTCACTTGAACCCTTCTGCCCTGCATGGAATAGCAATGATCAGACACTAATGGCGTTAACTTTTCCTTTTCATCGCAGCGCAGTGAATGTGGCAGTTTTTAAATTTGAAAAGGAGAGCGCTGGTATCCAAATAGCACCTGTTGTCCACGATATTGACATCTGTATTAAAGAGAAAATCTTATCTAACAAGCTCGTATGGAAGAATCTATATTTGTCGTGTTTCTTCTTATTTGCTTTTCTCTTTTCATTCATAGATAAAGGTATTTCTTCACTTTTTCCACCAAGAGAATAACAGCTATCACAGAAAACTGCAAATCTCAGTAGATCATTTCTAATAAGTTAAGTGTCGGTTGGACATTGTTGTTTACACCGAATCTTTACGCTGCCATATTTTTATACTTAATTTTTATACTTTCTTCATGATAATAATAAACATTATATGAATGCGAAGAATAGAGTTTTTAGGCCTTGGGGACTTTACAAGGTCACAGAGAACTGAGATGAAAATGATAGTTTCGGTGAAAGCCCGTTTATTTCCCTGGCAGAGTTTTAGGAGAACTTCTTCAAGGCTGTCATATCCAAATGATGTCGAGCGTCGGGATTACATCAAGCATCTCATTTAAATGCTCACTGATTGCTCAATTTGTTTCTCTAAAGCAATGCTTGAAGAAATTTACAGTACAAAAATGAGATCCCAGGTATCTCATAATGACATGTCATTGGTTTCTGGGGTCACTCTGATTCTACTTAGCAAGTCATCAGCTCTGGGTGAGAACCCAGTTCTACTGTGTGAAATTCTCATTACCAGACTCACTAAATCATTCCTGCTTGATCGTCCCCAACAAAGATCATTTGTCTCACACGAGATTCTGCAACGAAGCTATTAGTCCATACTTGTCCCATGTTGATCACGCAGTAAGATGTGGTATAGATGTCAGCGTCCTCTCTAGAGACTTAAAAGACTTCCCAGTGAACAGCAAAGTTTTTTCCATGTGCTTGTTGACATCAGCTAATATAACTGTTATTAGTGGAGAGAGACTTGCAGATTTAACAAGGAGAAGCTGATTTGACATGTGTCAACCTCTAGTTTTAGTCCTTATTTTTCTCTTTGGCTCCACTCTACTCTGCTGAATCTTTCATGTAGTTTGCGTCTTTGATCTGGAGCCTTTGATGGTGGATTGTAAATACAAAACCAACGTGTTTTCTGTTGCTGTCAGGGTTAGTGTTTGACACCCGTGTGATGGAGTTGTTCATCAGTTTCTTTTTGTTGAAGAGGCTCCCGCTTTCTTAGTTTGAGGCAGTGAAGGCAGCGCGTCTGTCACACTTTGTGCTCCCATCGGGAAAATAATCCTTAGCGTTTGTTATTATGAGGAAGACAGTCAGAGACCTGTACAGATTTGGGTTTTGCTGAATATAAACAAGAGCTAATGTTTAATAATTTGAATCTTCAAGGGGATTCTACTTTGCTTGGGTACTAATTGGCTAAAAATGTGAAAACACTACATCCGTTGTTACAAATAATAAGTTCAATGTTTTTAATTGTGCTTTGTTCTGCACTTGGGAATAATTTAGATATTTATGAAACATGTTATCGGATAAAATAAATATATAGTTTCCCCTTAGCTCTTATTGCATTTTTTTACTACAAATAAATAAATAAACTCTCCATCATCCAACCAGTTTGCCTTTTCTTTTTTTCCCCCCAGATGATAACTGTAGACTGAGCGACTACCGGCGGCTGAAAAACAAGATTCTGGATTTGCATGAGAAGCGATACATGGGGACTGCCAGCCATGGGAAACACAAGGACAGCATGGTTGCCAAGAAGCAACTGGTTGATGTCATGTTCAAACGCTTTGATACAGACAATAACGGTCAAATAGATGCCAGCGAGCTCTCACAGGTAAGAATATGGGAGTAAAAATGAGCTTGGCTATGCCACTACATATTCCCCCTTTCAAAAATGAACGTGGTATTAGTGTGTGTTTGGCATGAAGGTAACATACTGCTTAACCTCGACTCACAAGCTAACACTGGTCTTACGGTATTTTTTAAAGCATCATTTAAGTACAGAATAAAAAGGTTTGCTTCCCATTCCAAGAGACTTCACAGTATCTGTCATGTCTGTCAAAACTTGAGAGTCATTTCATTTAAATATCTCATCAAAGGGGGATAAAAAGTGAACAAACCATCTGTGCGCTCAGGTGTTTAAACTGTCCTCTTTCATGTGTGCCAGATTTGTGTCCGTTTTACTCCTTTTACCCTTCCCTCTGGTAGCTGTTGTGCATCGCTCAAGCTAAATCGTTTGAAAAGCAATGTGGGTCAAAGGAGCCATGAAGCTTAAGGGAGGCTACAGCCTTTGACCAGCACTACCAAGAGGGATGTTGTAAAAAAGACCTTTTTGTGGCTGCCGTAAGGAAGGAAGATATTCTGTGCATATCAAATAAAGTCTCCCAGTACCCTGGGATTGAGTTAATATAGAGCTTATTTGAATAATTGAAGGGGTAAGCAACCCGTAGTGGTTTTCAAAACCATCATATCAGTTCCTTTTCTTCTGTTATCTTCCTGCTGATCCAGTAGGAAATCCTGTCTGTACAGGGGTCACCTTGGTAAGCTTTGTCAGTGCCCTTTCCTCCGACTCATTAGATCAATTTCAGTATATTTTAGCACAGGAGGTTCACGGCATATGGCCACAAAATAGTGATATTTTTTGTCATTTTCATATTATTTACATATTTTTACATGTTTTAACATTAAATGGTACTCCTTGCCAGCTTGAGAGAAATCAATGCTCGGTGAATAAAATACATAGTCAACAAACTATGTTGGACTGGTATGTCTGTGAAGGTTCTCAGTCATCCCCCCCAGGGGGTTCATGACCCTCTTGGGGGACACTCCCCGAGGACTTAAATCTGGGACTCTCTACCATTTGACCTTAGAACTGAAGAAGCTTCTCGGGGATAGGTGAAACATCTTCAAGCAACTTAAAGAGACGCTTTTCGTTCCAAGCTCCTTAGACCATGTTGGACTGGGTTTTATGGAAAAATATTGCCAATATACCCCAAGCGTTAATTTGAATATGCCCTTTCAACCTATTGAATATTACTTTGGCCTGATTTTTAAACCTGTTTGTAAATGAGATGTAATCTTTTCCTCTGCAGAGTTGATACCCCCACCAGGTGTTTTGAATCATGCGGGCTAATAATATACGTCCAAATGGAGGAGCTGTTTTCAGGGATTCCTCCAGGGCTGTTTTTAGCCCTTCTCCCATTTTTGTTGTTTACATATATGGGAAATTTGGCATATTTCATGCAGAGCCAGCCACATAAACCTCATTCACAGGAAAATGGAGAGAAGGGAGCACTTTCGGGAAGGGCAGAAATTGAAATATCAGTGAATTGCAGGTGGCCCTTATGGGGGTTTCAACTGAATATATTATTTTTTTGTTCATACAGATATACTTTTTTTCATGACCCTACCTGACTTTGGGGTATGCATGCAGTAGTTAACCAAGAAACTTTTTTTCATTTGTTTTGTTATTTACCTTGGAAAAATATTGTCCAAAAAAAATCCATCAATGCAACAGTCCAAACTGTATCTTTGTTTGCCTGTAAGTGAAGACTGTTTACATGTTTACTTTACAGGCATAAAAATGTTTCTGCCGGTCGGAGTGGGCACGCTCTGTTTTGCGTAACTATTTTAAAATCCCGGTAGCTCTGCAACCACGTGAGCTAGCACAATAATTTTTTTTGCATATGAAACCGGAGGAGTTGTACTTACATCTTGTGCCATCAGCTTGTCCTAGGTCACAGTTTCCTTCCATATATAGCTTTGCAAAAACTGCATAAAAAGCACTTGCAGCAACAAATACATAATAAGCCAGAAACACGCTTTACCGATCCGATCAGCTGTTCGTAACATTTCCTACGTTGGAATAGACGTCAGTGCGAACATTCGCATGTCCGCCATTACCTGCCCAAAACCAGAAGTGACGTCATTTTCGCGGAAATGTAGTTTTTTTTAACCATCAGGGCCTCATCAGCCTATACTGGTGTTTTTAAAAGTTATCTTTGACTTTATGACTTTCTGAGTCTTTCTGGGATGCTTAGGACTCATATTGCACTGATGGAAATAGTTTATTTTGATGCATATGCTGTTTTTTTTGCAAATTTGCACTATAATATTTATTTTCATTTTTCCTGCAGTATATAAAAATTGGTGTATTTCAAAAATAAAACTATAAAGACACTCAAAATAAATTTAAGAGTAATTTAAGAGTTTTAGAGTAATTCATAGCTCAACTTAAATTATGTAAGTTACACAGTAAGGTTATGACTCTCTTAACTTGCACCAGCAGGGCCGTGCATGTTTTCTTAACCTCATCTGCTTGAGCTGCGACTGAGTTCTATCTTATTAAGAAATGATAATTTTGAAAGAAGAGATTAATGCAAATCAAATTTGGTCTGAACAAGCCCTCAAAAAGAACTACATAAGCAATTCACACATTTTTCATCAGTTTAAAATTAACAAAATTATGGCTGCCACCCGCATGGCCTAAAGCACCCTTTATAATTGGAGCATTCTCTGATCTCATTTGAAATTCTAGGACAGGAATCCCTCACTTGGACTTACTCAATGTGCTAGAGTGTGCACATGAAGTGACACACGGAGCAATTGTTCCTGTCCTTTTAGTCTAGAGTACCCTTTTAAAATGGCAAATCAAAACGTAATTTTTCTTCATGCATTCATCGTATCTATCCTTGTACCAGAGATAATATTTGAAGATTTATCTTTTACTAGAAAAAAAAATAAAACACCGCTTCTTGTCCAGTGTTGACCCTGATATACCGTTTATTGTCTACAAAAAGCACGATAAAAGATGCTGTAGAATTTGCTGTAAGAAGAAACATTATGTAAGTTTTTTTTCAACTTGCATCTATAAACCTTTAAATATAGTACAAATCTCAAGGTTCTAACTAATGGAAAATTGCTCTTTTAAATCTCTGCAGAAGTCTAGTCTGAGTTGTTATCAGGTCTGCAAATATTTCTAAAAGAGCTGAATTCAAATTGAGAGGAGTGCGAACAGGTGACTTCTGATCCCTCTTTTGGGATTTTGGGGGGCTAAAATAGATATAAAAAATAGATATAATGAATTTGCAAATCTTTTGAAACATTCACAGCACAGTCACTGAAGATCTTGCTTCATAAGTCACACATCCTAGTATGAGTCCTGCAGTATTGTTTTGTACTGCAGTACCTAATTCATCCTCTTGACAATGCAAAAGGTTTTTGTTTTTTGTTTTTTTGCAGATTCATGCATGCAGGGTTTACGACTACCCTCTTTTCGCATGAATAACACAGAATCTTATTTTGTTTGTCTGAAAAAAATAGTAAAGGTGGATAAAGAGGAGACAGATGCAACTTTAAAACTTTTGAAATTGTAAGGGAGATGATGTGTAAATTGTTATGGTTATGAGGGAAGAGCAGAGTCGAGAGTGAAGGAGATGAAAGCACGTCTGGGATGCTGGAAAATGTTCACATCCAGCAAGGTTTCCACCAGTGTATTGTAAGCCTGGAGGCGCAACAGGGGGTCAACTTAAGCATCCCAGCTGAACAACTTTTCTAAGGAACCGTATAGTTATGGTACATAATGTCTGTATTGCAAGAATAGGTTAAGTGTAAGTAAAAAAAAAAAAAGAAAACTCAGTGTAACTGCTAATTGTAAGACATATGTTCTGTCTGGGTAACCAGCCAATGTTCCATTGGCTTTGTAAATTAAGGTTCAATTTAAAACAGGCAGAAGCTGCAATCTCAGCACACATATATCTGTTTAACCCATCGATGATTTGCCTCAGATCATTTAGCTCACATGGTCCACTGAACATGTGCAGGATATGTTACTGCTTTGTTGTTCTCTTTTTCTCCAGAGGAGTCACTGGAAAAACACTGTAGAAACAGAAATGGAGTTTATGCATCAAAGCCTGCAATTCCAACACATAAAAGTCTCTTAAATGCCACATCACTCCAGGTGATGAAAAGACCAAAAAGCAAGCAAAGAAAGGAGCAATGAGTAAAGACTGCTTTTGAGTTAAAATCATCTTCTTTTTTAAAATTGTTTCTAAGCCCAAGAATGAAAAGAATGAAAATAGAAAATTTGTACATTGAATTCTTTTTTTTCAGTGATTCAAGATTCAAATTAAAGTTAGGTGTAGCTCACATAGCATCATAGGTAACTCTTAAATTTTGGGCAAGTCATCTGGGAAAGGGAAGTGCACTGATCCGATGGACACTGCATGATGTATAAAGCCGTCCCTTGTGATCAGCAATTTGACAGCTGATCTAGTATGATGGATGTTTTACTGCCAGGGCCATGCAGAAAGTGTTGAATAGGATCATGTTTTTATCAGGATGATGACAAAAACTGCAGTATTTTGGACCTGTTCATCCACTGTTGTGACAGAACTTCATTGACTTTCAGTTTGGCTACAATGCAAATGGTACCGAACATGACCACAGCCTTCATAGACTGACACTTTACCTGAAGGAACTGTAGTACTTTTAAATATTAATCTGAAAAGCCAATGATTAACACAACTGTCTACTATTTTGTAGTTTTATGAATGTACGGTTCTACAAATACTAAAACCATCGTATTTGTTTTTCAAATTTAAACTTTCAATTGTTAACTGGCTTTGTCTGAGTAAACAAGATGGGTTAAATGGCCTGACATTGCGTAGTTTTTCCAGCAGAGGGCACTTTGCAACTTTGCTTTTGGCAACACACATGTTTGAAACACAGCAAGCATAAAAACTACATGATCTAAGCAGATTTGGCCAGTGTAAATCACTAAATAAATAACTGCGTATAAGAAATGCTAGCAAAATTTTAAAATGCGCAAAATGTTCAAATCACCAAAATATCAATATTGGCCTTAAAAATCGTATGTTTGGGCTTCGGTGTAGCAAGTGGAGAATTGAAGAATATAGTTGATATCTGGGCCATTACTTTCTTTTTTGCGCATAATTACACGCTGGTCACGTCATCATTCCAGCACAGAGGTGGATTCAAACCCATCATCTTGTTACTGGGAGGTGACAATGTTAGCCACACGACTTGTCAAAGAGTAGATGCAAATAAGGTTTACGTAAAAAACTTAATTGACCTGAGATAGTACCCGATGGTTTCGACTTTGCATTTCAGCCAGTGCATTCCAGTTTTAGTGAAACCGTTTTCTTGGTGATTAGATATATGGTACTCAATTTTTCATTTTGTAATGACAAGTATAATCCAAGCAACACCTATTGTTTCTTGGGTTTAAACCTGGGATAAACACATTTTTTGCATCAGTGGACAAAAAAAATCTATAATGATCTTACCACCTACTCACATCTTGCGTCACTTGATCTCAGTAGGTCACATGATAGGGTGAGGCAATGTTTCACCTGGACCTCTGCTGATGTCCTTGGCTCATGTGATGAGGCACATGATCAATAGCGGGTCAACAACCATCTTAAGGGACAACTCCGACTAGGGTTTAAATACCTGGGACTCTCCACCATTTGGTCTTAGAACTGAAGAAGCTTCTCGGATGAAACGTCTTTAAGACACTTAAAGAGGTCCAGTCGCTTTTCTTTCCGAGCTACTTAAATCACCATGACCTGGATGAATGAGAACCTACACAGACAATCCATATTAGCCTTTGTTTGCCTCATCCCACTTAAAATGGACTTAAAGGCAACTGGACTTCTGTCCCTCTACTGTGTTCAGCTTATTAGGATATACTTGTCTGGTGGGCTTAGAGCACGAAGCAAGTTTAAACCTACACAGATATGTGTTAAACCTACACTTCTCTGTGTAGGTTTAACACATATCTGTGCTGATTACTCACTGTAGATTGAATAAGCGGTGCCATCACTGCTGTGGTTTACTTTAAGAGACATCGAATCCTTTGGTGGAAAAGAAAAATGTTATTAGTCAACATCTGGCTGATTTGTTTAGTGACAACATTAATTGCATAGAGGTTTTGTTTTATTATAATTTCTGGAACAGTACTGAAAAAACAACAACAGACACACACAAACAGAATAAAAAAAATGCTCTTAACCTTCTTTAACCAACGATTGATGTGTTCTCATTGAAGGTCATCAAGCAAGAAGGTCTATCCAAGGACATCTCTGAATGCACATTGTTTGACTTGCTGAAGTACAACGACGTGAACGATGATGAGCACCTTACAAAAGAGGAGTTCTACACAGCCTTTGGTGAGGATACAGTTTTGTTACTCCCATTGTCTGTTTACATTGTTCAGTAAAATATATATCTGATGTGACAGAAATGCATTTTTTAATTTGCAGTTTTAGTCAATACTCAATAATAGCTCTTGTCTTTAAAAAAAAACTATATTTTAAAGTTGATGGTTCATATTGTCCTAGTGTGTAAACATTACGACAATGTTTACAACGGCGTTCTTTTTACCCAGTTGTTAGTTAATTGATTTAAGTAGTGTAGTAATTATGAGTATTATGAGAAAACAGAGAGTAAATTGAAACCCTGGAAAAAAAAATCTCTCAGATGCCACGACATAATTAATGTGTATACTCATATTTCATTGATACTGATGCTTGTTTCTTCTTTATTCTCCTTTTAATAGCATAAAAGTATAGAATAGCCCTTTATTTGTCCTTGCACACTTACAACAAGTACACGTACAACTGTGCTGGAATAAAAAATAAATAGTAGACAGCAGGAATAAATGGCAAACAGGAGAAATATATACAATCAAGAGGGATGTATACAAAACAAAAGAAATATATACAAAAATAGGAGAAAGGCACACATTAGAGAACAATGAGTGCAAAGCAAAAACGTAGTCTGAATAGAGTCTGTGTGTGAGGCGCCTGAGTGATGAGGGTTCTCAGACCATGGCTTAGATTATTGAGGTGGGTGGGCAGGGGTGGGTTGTCGGGGATAGTGTTTATTGAAAGTCTGCATGGACAAGGGGAAGAACCTGTTTACGAGTCTGGAGGTGTGGGACCTGATTGACCAGAGGGCAACGGGTCAAAAAGGTGGTGAACGGCGCGCACGGGGTCACCTGTGATGGTCCTGGTTTTCCTGAGACATAAGCAATTTTTTTTAACGTGTGTAAAACCTTTGGCCTTCATAAAAGAAATATGCATTTAACCCTTTAAAGCCGGTCGGAGCGGCACGCTCCGTTTTGCGCAACTATTTTTAAATCCCGGTAGCACTGCAACCACGTAAGCTAGCGCAATAATTTTTTTTTCATATGAAACCGGAGGAGTTGTACTTACATCTTATGCCATCAGCTTGTCCTCGGTCACAGTTTCCTTCCACATATAGCTTTGCAAAAACTGCATAAAAAGCACTTGCAGCAACAAAAACATAATATTCCAGAAACACGCTTTGTCGATCCGATCAGCTGTTCGTAACATTTCCTATGTCCATCAGCGCGAACTATCGCATGTCCGCCATGTCCTGCCCGAAACCGGAAGTGACGTCATTTTGCGGAAATGTAGTTTTTTACCATCGTGGCCTTATGAGCCTATACTGGTGTTTTTAAAAGTTATCTTTGACTTTATGACTTTCTGTGTCGTTTCTGGGATGCTTAGGACTCATATTGCGCTGCTGGAAATAGTTTATTTTGATGCATATGCTGCTTTTTTGCAAATTTGCATTGTAGTATTTATTTCTATTTTTCCTGCAGTATATAAAAATTGGTGTATTTCGAAAATAAAACTATGAAGACACTCAAAATAAATTTCCTGTGGTGGGAAACTATTTTGTGCAACTTTTTTGTATTTACAGTTTTGAGGGATAAGCCTCTTAAATTTCTCTAACTAGAAATATATGTTAAAAAAACAAAAACGATTTTCAATTTTTTTGTAGTTTATTGCACTTTTTTGCAATTTATGTAGTTACTATGCACTTAATGCATATATATTATTCAAATTTGGGCTATCATGGTTGTATTGATGTATATCAACTTGAAATGCTCCCAAAAATGGCTCCACAGCATGTAAAATTATAATATAAGCTCTGGTGGACTTGGTTCTATGGTAGGTCTTAAAGGGTTAATTAGGCTTTGATTGAGTTTTTCTTTGAAATCTGAGAAGAACCTAACTTGTTATTATTTGAACTGACAGCCTGTTTCTGTTCTTTTGGCCATTACAAAGTTAGGATTGTGGTAAACCTCGAGAAATATTTGATGAGTTTACTCACTGAGACCTGCAGATTGTTGCCAACTGCGTGGAAATGGTTCAAAAGAAAGCAGGTCACAACTTCTTAGAAACAGTAGTTTGATCCAAATTTCCATCATTAGGCAGCATAAAGACGGCAGGTGCTGTGTGATATCGGAGTCACACTAACACACGTGCACCAGTTTCTGTCTTTTGTTTCCTTCCTATTCACGGTTCCTCCCCGTCTGACATTTTCAGTCAGCTCAATATCCTCTGACAGAATATCCTCTGACATTTGGCTGGCTTGACACATTTAGCAGAGGGAGAGAATTCATAATCAACCTTCATCTTATCAGCCCTTTGTATTTGAAGCATTTCTTGGAGGAGACCAAGAAAAAAAAGTCACGGGAGCAAATGGCAAAGTGCAAGATTCTCATCTATTCTGCTGGATTCCACATCATACATGAATGTGTGGGAGAGAAACCCCTTCTGGCAAGTCACAGAAACACAGAACCCCATTCTTTGAAGAGTTGAGTTGCTCTGTCTCTTCCTTTTTTAGGTTTCAGAAGATTTTTTTTTTCTCAAGTTTCCGACTTAACTGCTCACAAGGAAATAGGATATTTAATGTGAGGAAATCTCCCCCTCTGTGATGGAGTTTCTTTCAACCTGCCTTACTCCTCTTTTAGACTTTTTCATTTTTTTTTATTGCGTGCCACTTTATGTTACTATTTAGCGACAGCGGATAATTATCCAAGTGTAGAATTTATCTTTGGATAAGCTATTTTTTAAGATGCTTTACTGGAAATTGCTTCTATATTGATGTTAATAGTTACAGATGCAATCAATAAACAATATGCTTAGCACAGCTGAAGTAATGTGTCTTTGTCAACAACTCAGGATTTCTGAGTATTATTACAGAAAACAAACAGAAATAAATCCACAATACTTTCAGTGGTAAAGGTTCTCATGTAACATACTCATTTTCCTGTGTATATCTCAGTGTGAGATAGAAATACATATAAAGCAAAAAAGATTTTTGTTTTTATTCCATCCCATGTGGGCAGTATCAGATTGCTCAAAGGAATTCAACTCTCTTCACCGAACACTCAATATTGAATACTTGGTTTACTGACGTGCATTACATACCTGGAGGTCATGGTAGTACTCAGCTTGTGCTTCTTCACTCTATTCATGTGCAAACCTGTTTCTCTCTCCTAAATACTAGGCCCACAGCTCAGAGAGAAATGATGATAAAAAGACCAACATCTCTAGAGACTTAACAGCATGACTGAAGAATTTAGTTCTCCTAATTTCTATGTAAATGTACTTATCTATCATATAGTCAGCAGAGAGAGGTGATAGTAACTCTAGTGTAGAATAAATGTCTTTCTTCTAGATACTGACCAGAAAGCCAACACCCCAACCCACTGCCATTCCTTCAAGCTGAGAAGCAGCAAAGTAGTTAATTTTATAGAAATACATCTTTCTAACTGTAGAGGAATCAATAAGGGGAGCTAGTATTTAAATATTTAATCACAAACATCTGATGCAAACCCAGTCGTTTTGTTCTGTAAGCAGGCCTGAAACATGACAAAAACCGCTCAATTCAGAAAAGAGCTTCGAGTGCTACTCCTAGTTGGTGTTTAGGGAGTAAAGGTTTAAAACCATAGGCAGTATAAAAGATAGATGTAGCAAACGTGACATCAGACATTGGTATTTTGATCTTTTGGAGCTGGATCTGACAAGTGAAGGATGGACCTGGCTATGGAACCTTCCGATTATTGGGTAATGACTTGTGAATGACAAGTGGTTGGTAAATGAGGACATCCTCCTTTCTGATTCTTTACAGAGTTCACAGAGCAAGGGAGCCAAGGGTCATTTTCACGTTGATCTTTATACAACTGGTCTTTTTGCGAGTCTTTTAAGTCACTTCCATTTGCGCTTTACTTTTCAAACCTGAAAACCTACGTTCCATCTTTTTTGCAATGTAAAACCAAGTAACATGTGATCTACTACAGCAGATTTTTTTCTTTAAGCTTAAATGTGACTTTGTTAGTTTGCTAACTAATTTCAAGGTGATGTTGCGTGGCCTTCTAGTTTTCACTCAGCGTCAGTAAAACTGGGGAGATCAACATATATCATCATCATCTCAAACTGAACAAGTAAGCTATTTAAACAAGCTCACAGAAAAACAGAATCACTCTTTTCACACCAGAGAGAAAAATGTGTAAAACCAGACTGGTTGGCAAGTGATTGCTGGAGTTAGGTTTGATTGCTAACTCTCCAGTTACACTGGTGTAACTGGAGAGTTAGCTCTGAAAAGCTTCCTTGCAATTGCGTTGATTGGTAGAAGATTGTCATGGTGATAGTAGTCACCCTTTTTCACCATTTAATAAAATCCAGATTTGAGGTAAAAAAAAAAATAAAAAAGTCTTGTTGACTTTTGAAAAACAAAACGTGGGACATGTCCATTATACTGTGTCTTGAGACGAGGGGGATACCTGTTCATTCAACTGGGAAGACAACCCAGACTCCCCAAAATATATATTTCAGGTAGATCACCACGCTGCATGCTGCATTTTGCCCTGATGCTCACAATCATGCAACATAAACGCTAATTGGAAAAGCATTATTTTTTATAGTATATTGAGCTTACTAAAAACACAAGTCAATCAGTTTTACTGAGCATGGCTAATCTATTTTATTACTGCCGATAGTGTTCTGTCTGTGCACAGGTAGAAAGCAGCTATATAATGAAACATACATAATTCTTTTCTTCTTCTTCTTCTTTTTTTAATCTGAGTGGGCTGGTGCACAGCTGCTGATAATGCTGCAATAACAGGCATCTCCAATATAAATCTGAGTCAGAGCACTAAACATTTATTTCGGTGACTTGTAGGTTGCAGCCTGATAGAGCCTGGTCACAGAGCTTGGGGTAAAACTACACTGTAAAGTTATAGTTTCTCACTTCATTGCCAACATAATATGTGAGTGGCAGCTATAAAAATCTATGCAAATACCTTAAGCGCTATCGTAAACTGAGCACGATCATAACGTAAATCCGTTGGCTCAGTGTATCCAGAACTATGGTGTGGCTTGGAAATGAACAGCAGTAAAGGCAGAATGACTCCCCATGAAAACGACACCTGTCTGACTGCTGCGCTAATAAGGACCCTTTGCACACCTTTATGGAATATTCAAAGTATTGCAACATTGTTTGTCAGGACAGAAGATAAGATTCTAATGTCCATGCATTATTCATTCCTGCTTTGCATAGACTGGAAGGGGGTTGAGAATCAATTTGCTTCAGCTAGCAGTAAGGAAACTGTCTGGCAGAAGTGATGTCTTTTAATTAGATGATGTTACAGATATGAATGATGTCTGCCATGCTGCTGATAGTGAGTACCATGTCATCGTTGAATAATTTGGTGAATGATGGCTCAGTGCATCATGGGTAAACAGATAAGGTGTCATCTATCACAAAGTGTCATTAACTTTTGGCGCAGGAGTGACAGAACACATTGCACAGACACTGAAGCACCCGCATCATGCTCATTACCAGGCACCTTGATTTTATTTTGGGGTCTCATAGAAAAGTTTTACATGCTTAAACTATGTTATTTATCTTTTACATACTGTACCACCTCTTGCCATCCTTTATCTGCAGCACTCAGTTTTAGAGTCTGTTTCTTTAATATCTGTCTTCCAAAAAGCCCAGTCTCCTCTGATTCATTTTGGCATTACAAAAAAACTCAACTTTTTGATTGTTTTAAAATGCTGCAACTGCAGCAAATAGTTTCATTCACATAGTGATGGAGACAGAAAAAGACCTGGACTACAAATGAGCTGTTTTAGTCCAGCAGCAATGTTTCCTTTGACAGAAGAAGACTGTTTAGCATTGGCAGTGCTCTTTTACATGCGCAAAATGATATATACAGTAACATCTGTCATATTAGAGTAGAGCAAAGTATATGAGGAATCTTATAGCAATACAACATAAAAATAAACTCAACTATGGTAAATATACATGCCTCACTAAATACGAATGTCAAGTCAAAGTCAACTTTATTGTCAAAAACCATATGTACAGATCATACACAGGAATGTGTTGTAACAAAATCTATAATACAGTACATACAGTAGGTATACCTGCACTATGGCGTTTGTTGTAAAGTGCAAATTTTATGCCATGTTTAGTCAGTATACAATAGCAGCACTTGAATTATTTTATTTTTAAAAGAAGACGCTGCTGCCTGCACATGTGGCAAATGTATCACGCTTGCTACTATATATGTAGGATCCTTTCTGCTTTAATGCTAAGTCTGTGGAATAGCAGAATATAAATATTCCCCGTATTGTAGAAATCCATCTCTTTCTTTGCTTTACTCAAATTAAACAACTACCAGAAAGAAAAAAACCTCAGTAAGCAGAACGGAGCAGAAGGTGCTACGCCAATTCAAAAGGCACATAGAAAAAAGTACAACTTTAGACTTTTTGCACTCTTTTGCACACTTGCAAATAAACTTTTGTTGTATTTAAATTCAGGAACCAAATCCACAAGCTGAAAGAATGGACAGTGTCTAAAGGGTGGTTTAAGATTAGCAGAGTCGGGTGCTTTTAGATTGAGGGCTTTTGAAAGCTGATGCGTGCAATTCACGCAGAGACTGAATCCTTGTGTTAGTGAGCTTTTTAAGCTCTTTGAAGTTGGCTGTACAATCACAATGTGCTTTGCCTGTGCACCGCGCACTTTAAATGTTATTAGTTTGGGAACACCTACTGAATGCAATCTTGAGGCATACTGCTTGGCAGACAACAGTGAAAATGAATTTGAAAGTATTTGGAAAGATCTCTCTGGATGAATGCAGCCTGAGGCAAACTTTTTAGCTTGAAAATCTATCTCTAACAAACCCCCCTCTCAGGCCCACAGACATTATACAGATTTGCGCCCTTGTCTCTTACATTTCAACTGTAAACTGTATTTGCCCTACTTTAGGTTATATCCTGTTAGCATGATAGAAATAGGTGGTTTATTTAAAGAATGTGGGATGCAGTATGTAGTTAATAGAATATACAATATTTGACTGATTCATAGTAATGACATACTCCAGTCTCCTTGGTTATCAACATATTGATCTGAACCATGACACCTGCTGACAGAACACATATCCAATATAACCACCTCTTTGATTTCTGCTGAGACTAAAAAGCCTTGGAGTGCCCGCTGGCCTCCTGAGGGATTGGTGGGAAGCTAAGATGGACTGTAACGTGAGCTATCATATATTACTCTTGTGATCCTCACACAGAAAGAATTTTCTACTGTCTGCATCAAAACACATGATGTGTATTAATGTAGGGGTTATCCACCATATCCATCTACCTACAGCATGATTTTTCCTGGTTCAAAATGAGCCTTGGGCAGCTGACTGCATTTTAATAATAATAATAATAATAATAATAATAATAATACATTTTATTTGAGGGCGCCTTTCAGAAACCCAAGGTCACCTTACAAAAAACACAATTAATAAAAGGAACAGTAACATAAAATACATAAAATAAGTTAAAATGACAAAACAGAGCGTGACAACAGATAAAAATCAGCATTAAAGCAAATAAGCGAATTTTAGCACGATTGATCAGTATGTAGTTAAGGCAATAAATCTGTGTTACTTTAACAAAAGCCTGTTTCTGTACACTTGTTAAACAAAAGCGTTTTATATTAAAAACATTAAAAAAATCATTCAAGCCTGTTTAATGTGCTTTGGGGGATGGTCAAAATGAACAATACATTTTTCGAGTGCAAGAATAATCCAGACACATGTTAACACACCTGAAGTAAGCTATGAGTGCGTTTTGTTATATTAGTGCAATATCCAGTTGTGTTCTAAGATAATGCTGTGATACTATATGGTGGGGCGTGGCCTGCGGTGCATCTGCAATCACGCCTCCCCTACTTAAGTATTGCACCGGGTCCTGTGACAGTGGTTGTTGTTATGTTGAGCTGGCAGCGGGAGAGCTGCAGCTCAGTGTGTGGATGTACAGCAACCGTGTTTGAAATAAAGTGTGCTGCAAAGCATAAATATGTCACCGGGTCTGCCGTGGTCATTCACGTCCTGTAATAGTTTGCCAGCCGTAGACATTATACAAGATGTAATTACATAATGTTATATATTTTTTTCTGAAATCTAATTTTCAATTCAGTTAAATTTTATCGACATAGCATCACATTACAACAAATCAAAAGGTACTTTATATTGTAAGGTAGAGACCCTACAATAATAAAGAGAAAACCACAGCCCCTTTGAACAAGCACTTCATGACAATGCGAAGGCAGCAACAGGTTATAGGTGAAGGGAGGAAGACAGGACACTCTGGGTTTCCTCTACACATTTTAGAGAACAGCCAGAGATTAATTATAACTAATGGTCAAATGCAGAGTGCTTTGTAAGCACATAGTGAGTGAAGAAGGTGAGTGAACGAGAAACACAGTGCATCATGGGAAGCACCTGGCTGCCTAGGTCTATTCCAGGTGACCTGATCTATTTTAGGGTCACCTGATCCAGCCCTAGCTATATGATTTATCAAAGAGTTAAGTTTTAAACCTAATCCTGAAAGTATAGCGTGTGTCTATCTCCTGAATCCAAACTGAAAGCTGTTTCCACAGAAGAGAGACCTGAAAGCTAAAAGCTTTGCCTCCCTTTCTACTTTAAAAGGAACCACAAGTAGGTGAAAGGGACATTCTCTATATCGGTCATATAGTATCTAGATAAGATGGGGCCTGATTATTCAAAGCTTTGTGCGGGAGGAGAAGGATTTTATTTATCTGTTTGAAACATCAAGATGAGTGTTTCTTTCATTAGTAGAGTCCAACCCATATCAGATTTTTAAGGCAGAAAATTAGTGACTGAAAAATATCCATCCATCCATTCGCTTCCGCTTATCCTTTTCAGGGTCGCGGGGGGCGCTGGAGCCTATCCCAGCTGTCATAGGGCGAGAGGTGGGGTACACCCTGGACAGGTCGCCAGTCTGTCGCAGGGCCAACACACAGGGACAGACAACCATTCGCACTCACTTTCATTCACACCTAGTGACAATTTGGATTATCCAATTAACCTATCCCCATAAGCTGCATGTCTTTGGACGGTGGGAGGAAGCCGGAGTACCCGGAGGGAACCCACGCAAACACGGGGAGAACATGCAAACTCCACACAGAAAGACCCCGGCCTGATGTTGGAATTGAACTCAGGACCTTCTTGCTGTGCGGCAACAGTGCTAACCACCGTGCCACCGTGCTGCCTCTTAAAAATATATCAGCTCATATTTTTGTTATTTTAGACACATAAAACATAAATAGCCTTCCCTAATATCTGTTATGTGTAGTTATTTTTGAATCCTTAATAAGATGAGTGTCATTTAAAAAATAATCTTGTTTTTTTTTTAATTGAGTCATGTATTACTCATTCACCCAACTCTGTACCCAACTAAACTGCTTGTTGTGTTGGTGGCATTCCAAAAGCTTGTTACCTAAAGGGAAATTGCAGAGTGGACTTCTTGGTTTAAAAAAAATAGATGTGACAAGGACGAGTGTTTCAGTGAAACCGCTCACTTAATTGTTATAATGAAACATTGCTTGTAGTAGCTTTATTTTTTTCGACCCAATGCCATGTTCCTTTTTTTTTGCTGTATGTTGCCAACCAAGTTATTGTCAGTGAATTTAAAAAATATAAATCAATTAAAGTTAACCTAAGTTTGAACAAATACTAGATTCACTTGAGAAACCATTTCCAATTAGCTGCTAGAGTGAATGCTCAAACTTATTAGCCTTTTTAAAATTGATTTGGAGGAGCATAACAATTCTGGCTGTACAGTTGTGATTTCTTTTTGGTTTTTATTAATTATCTTTTCTTGTTTCTTTTTTTATTATAGTTGTTTTTATTCACATTCTTCTTCTTTTTAACCTAGTCCACCTCTAATCATGTGTTATCCCACACGTAGTGTAATACAGACTTTGCCAGGCTTGTAAATTAGTTGACTTACACCCTTCTCTGAAGATTATAATTAGACATCCAAACCATCAGCCAGGCCTCTTCTAGGAAAAGCTGCTTCCATTAAGTCAAGTTTGCTGTTAGTCAGCACCCATGGTAGAGTGAGAGTTAATGGATAGCCTGACTGTTGCTTGTCAAAACCCCTGCTGAGTATTTCATTCAAGTGCTAAAATAGTTTCATAACTTGTGGCTCGTTTTCAAACATGTTTCTGCTACATCTCCAGAATTTATTAAAAGAAGAAGTTGATGTACTTTTTAAATTTGAAGTAATCCTCGAGTAAAGTACTTTTTAGTCCATCAGTGTGGTATAATTCGTCTATGTATGCGCTCCCATTGACATGACTCATCACCCTGCAAACCAACACTGTGGGGGGACAAGCAGGACCAGCCCCCCCTGCCACCCCAATACATTACCAATTTCTGTATGAGCTTTGCAGTTACACTATGCTGATTCAGTGGGCATAAGGTACTCAGTAAGTTTACTTGTGAAACATGTTTCTCCGTGGCAGCTAGTCCTGTGCACAACGAGGAAACAGTGGAGTTTCAATGAATTAACTTTTCACTACCGTTCATGTGCCAGTGATGGGTCAGGTTTAAATTCCCAGTGAGGAGAAACTTCTTACAATAAGTTCTGCAGCCCTCTGAGTGAGAAAGGTTCAACTTGCTTTTCTGGCTGTCAGGAATGTTTCAGCATAAACGGGTTGCTGCATTCATTTGCTTCTCTCAGCATTTAACATCTCCTGTCATCTATTTGAAGGTGTAGGCCTGGCTGTAATGTTGCTGAATAACTAGCAGAAACCAAGAGAGTTGGGTGGAAGTGTATACTGCCCCTTTAACACACAAACTGGTGCCTGGTGTTTGTCAGTAAAGTGCATCAACACATAGTGGAGTCAGCAGCATTAGTGGCCTAGTGGCTTTTATATTTAAGAAATAAGAAGTCATTGAAATATAGCCTCTCTTATGCTGTAGCTTAAGTGCTGTGTGATTTACTTATAGCAGGAAGATAGAGGATTTTTTTCATTACTTGTTTTCCACAAGGTAGCTGTGATAAAATTAGTCCAATTAGACATCCTCTTAAGCTCTGTACCATACTAATGCAGGCCGTCCCTCAGGATCTCTACCAGCAGCTTGGAAACAGACTAGAGGCTGATCAGCCAGAGGTAATGCACTCACAAAGGCCATTTAAAGCCATCCTGATGTTTAGAACGTTCATGGGAGGAGGGTTGAAGGTGATAATAATAATCTTCTCACCTTTTACCTAATACCTGTAATTTTTTGCATATTTAAGATTATTTTAGCAAGCTGCAAAAGCACAGTTATTTATCCTCCTTCACAAGATGGTGAAAGGTGACACGAGATGCTGAGACGCCGCCCCTATAGCTGCGCATTATATAATCATCTCTTACAAGCGCAGATTCATCATAAAAGGCAGCTCGATGTCTTTGACCTGAAGTTGAGCTGCAGTGTTTTCCATGTAAACAAACCCAAATTTATTATTTATTTTGCAGAATTCACCTGTGCAAACGTTAAGCACAGCTGCCTCTGACAATATCGATTACAGTTATCAACGTCAAAGCTCAAAAGATCTGCTCAGAAGATCTTAATTACAAGTACGTGATGATGAGTTAACAAGTCCCATGTCTGCATCTGTTTATATTTTAAATTATTAAATAATTTGCCTATTTTGCATAAAGAATTAAGGACAAAACACAATGAAAAGCACTGGCTATTTTCAAAAAAGCAAGGCATCACATAAGACACAGTAATGAAAAGCAGCTCTGGTGGAATAAGAAGACACTGCTACTGTGTACACATACTTATTAATATAAAGAATATACTGAAATAAGAGAGCCATTATTACTCCACATCCATCCATCCATCCATTCTCTTCCACTTATCCAATTCAGGGTCACAGTCTCTATCCCAGCTGTTTTAACGTACTCCCTGGACAGGTCGCCAATCTATCTATGGCGGTTTTAGTGAGAGAACTGTAAAAAAATACTTCATAGTGTCATAATATAAACATTCTGTGTAAGCTCAGCCTTTTTTGAGCTTACGTAAGATTGTTTTGGAATAATTGGTGTTTATAACATGCAGTCAACTTCTTGTAGGTAATCTTGTAAGCTGTAATTTTCTTCCGACTACATCTTTTTCTCCTCTGAACAACAATTATGATTATGTTAAACCTTTCATTTGTACTCTCTCACCAAGTTTTCCCAGTGATGTCAAAAACTGCTTTTTGGTCTTCACAGCTAGGTTGTTTCTGCATTACCAAGTAAGGAATGAAGGAAAGGCGCAATGTTTCCCCGTCGGCAATGTGGGTTTCTCTTAATAAACGCATAAAAAGTCACCTGATTAGTGTTTTGTTTCTTATTATACAGGGAACGATTTCTTTTCTTTAAGTAGCGCAACAAGCCACAGCGGTTCAACATGAAAAGCAAAACTACGAATCTTCTTTGGGAAAACAAAGGACATGGGAATGTTTCACCAGTCAAACTATTTTCTGTTTCTGCCAAACATCCAAGTCCACAGAGTCATTCATGCGCTATATCAAAAACACAGACGCAGAGACTCGATTCTTCTTGCTTTGGGAGAAAGTTTGCACAAATCAAGTCAACCATCCAAGATCAGAGAGCATTCAGATGAATGTGTATTCTGTTTTTTTGGGGGGGTGTTTTTTACCTTTGAGTCTATGCATATGATCTATGAATACTGAGCATCGGGGAAAAATACTTTTATCTCATCTTCAAAATGTCAAACTCAAAAGCAATTGGGGCTACACAGGCGTTCAGCTTTGGTAATATTGAATGTCATTAGGATTGAGCGAGGGAGTAAGTTAGAAAGGAATGAAAGACTTGGTGAAGAAAGACAACTCGAGTGAGCATGTATTTGAAAAAGAGGGCGACAGAGCATGATAGAGGATGGAGTAAGAGGGTTGGCTAAGCAACCTTGGTGCAATTTGTCTTCATGCAGCTGGTCCTTTGCAGCGTCCTCTAGGCAGAGCCTATTTTCCCTGACAAGCTTGTTGCCTCCAGTGCAATAGGTGATTTACCTCGCGCCGTGCCACTGACCAACATCGCCTTCTGAGAGCAGAGGAGAGTAAATCAAAAGTCTGGACCTTACCCTTAATCACTAATTACAGGTCGAACGGTGAAGGTTGATCCTTCTCTGGGGGCTGAGTCCCTCAGGCCTCAAATCAGACCAAAAAGAGGAGCCGGTGCCACTTCCTCCTCTGATAAATCTTTAACACAGGAGCTGCTGCACGCTGAAGGCTTTCAGCTGGCTCTGGCTGCCCAGACTCGCCTTTCTCTGAGGATTTTCTCATTCGGGTCGGATCCCTTCCCTTCCATCCCACCGTTGCTCCACCCAATAGCTAAAGCTTGCCTGCCTGTCTGCCTGCCCACTTTCTTCTTAAAATTCTCCCTATACCTTCACAGATTTCTTTCCCCCTGGGGATCAGCAGCAAATCGAGTTTGTTGCTTGCAGCGTATTCCAAAAGCATTAAGATACAAGGGTGCTGTAATTGAATGGTTAGGGAGGACATTATTGAAGGAGATTTTTGTCAGTGTATCCACCCACCACCACCTCAGCACCATGTAGAGCACCAAGTAGCTCCTTGGATTGTTGATCCTCTGGCTATATTGTTATCAGTGTCAGGGGAGGAGGAGGTATGTGGCCACGAGTGACTGAGGATCCACTTTCCATAAATCTTTGCTTTCTGCATGAGGGTTATGCTATGTGTTTTGTTTTCCTTGCTTTGTTTTTCTTCTTTCTTTCCCAATTATGTTTTCTTCTTTACATTGTTAATTTTACCTGACACCTTGATTGCTTCATTTTGGGTTGCTATGACTATAGTTAATGTAACATGAATTTGGTAAAAGTACACTCAGACTCAGCCCATTATTTTCTCATGAACTTTGATTTAAACAAAGTTGAAGTAAAATAAATACCCATTTATTACAGGAAGGATAAACGTAAACCAAACTTACCAAATTGTCAATAAAAATAGAATGCAATGATCTCTTAAATTATTAATGATAGTAGTATAAAGTACAAATCAAATGTTTGAACTGATAAATGTCTGTTTTAAGCATATATAGTCATCTTAAATTTGCCTGCCAAGCATTTGAAATGAATTTATGACAGAAGGTAAAAAACCAGTGGACAAATTGTGTGATTCTTAAGCAAAAACAGTGACACACACCCAAAAAAAAAAAAAAACTCTTGTGGAACATCTGAACTTCTAAGTATTTAAGGCGAGTGACACGAGCTGGAGCTGCTGGCTGCTTCAGTTTTCATTGATATAGCCCGCAGTGTTCTTAAGAAAATACAATGAGGGTGCAATAGGTCAGGAGTTGCATCAGTAGCACTTATTTACAGGGTTGTGCACTATGAGTTCTGCTGTAATATCCTCAGGCTCTTGAGAGAGAGTATATGGCAAACACGACCAGTGCCACTGGGTCGTTGTGTGCCTGCAAACATCATAATGGAAAAAGTTTTTTTGGCCTTCCTACACAATCTCAAATTCAAAATCAAATTCAAATTTTATTTGTCACATACACAGTCATACACAGTACGATATGCAGTGAAATGCTTAGACAACTGCTCGTGACCTAAAGAAAAAAAGAAAAGGCTATGAATAAGATAGGAAATAAATATGAAAATTAAAAAGGGTAAATTTAACTAGGAAGGAATAAAATAAAATAAAATATAAAAATTAAGTTAAAAATGAGATAACTGTACAACACAAATTAGAATGAAGGGTAAATTTAACTGGGAAAGAATAAGATAAAATATATAAATTAAAGTTGAAAATAAAATAACTGTACAACAAAATACACAATACACAGTGTCGAAATATATAAGAATGTATGAAGAAATATAAATATATATATATACACAATAACAGCAGCTGTACAAGTATTAACTGGAAATGAGGAATATAATGTCCAGTGTTGTGCAATCCACATTATTTAGTGTCTTGTGCAGTGCAAATATGCTTAAAGTGATTTAAGTGATGAAGTGAAAACAATGTCCACAATCTTTACTGTCTACCAACCCTGCGCCATACTTAGGGTCCTTACAACTTTGTCTCATATCCTAAAATAAAGGGGGCGACATAAATTGTTATGTTAGCAGAAGTTATATGCTACCTGTGGCAGTGGATCCACTTTGCTGAAACATGAAGAAATACTGAAGAGGTGAGCTAAAGAGAGCAGTGCATCTGTAAGTTTCCCTTGTTGACCTGAAGTTGTCCGTGTACATCGACACTGCATAAAAAACATGTCTAATGAGCTGCTATAAAACTAGTTTTTGCTCCTAAATGTTTTTCCATTTCCCTTCAGTCATTATTATTTATTTCCATCCATGACAGCACTCATATCACCCCCGCTGACAATTGTTGTCATGTCTTTATTACATTCAAACAGTTCTTAATTAATCAAATGTGTTCCATCAAATGACTGTCATATTACGGTGTCCACAGGGGAGATGTTCCAATCGTTTATGAAGCTGGTTATTGCTTTTCATCTATCATTTTCACCATGCTTTTTCTAAATCAAAACAAGTGGCAGGTTTATTATTTATTTCCGTCTAAAAAAAATACTGTCTGTGCTGGGCATCACATGACATTTTATCATTGACCAACAAAAGAGACTGACTAATGAGCAAATGTGTTTGCTTTTTAGGTTTTAGTTTGAATGTTTTCTTTTCTTTTCAACTTCAGTATTTGTGTTCAAAATCATTTGTTATTAAGAAGGAAACACTTTAGTTTTCATCTCCTAGGGGATTGTCGTGCTGACACACATAGTAATATAACAAAATAAAAACAATTATTAAGAAATCTAAAGTTTATCCTTCAAGTTTATCCTTCAAGCTTGGGTCCTCTACCAGAAGCCTGGAGCTTGAGGGTCCTGCACAGTCTGTTTTCCGATTCTTAGGACTGTGTGGTTCTGGACAGAGATCTCAGATGTTGTTCCTGGGATCTGATGGAGCAGCTCGTCCAGTTTGGGCATCACTGCTCCCGTTTCCACAGAAACTACTGTTGCCTTTATCTTCTACATCTTTTCTATCTCCTCTCTCAGCCCTTGGTATACCTCTAGGTTTGCGAGTTCCATCTTCCTGAAGTTGTTATGACAGATTTAGCTGACCATGTCAGCTGGGTATTATAGCTACATGTATCACTATGACCTTCTGTTTGTCCACCACTACTGGTTGTTTAGCCATCACCAGTTTATTTACC
This sequence comes from Neolamprologus brichardi, assembly GCF_056152115.1. Classification (NCBI taxonomy): domain Eukaryota; kingdom Metazoa; phylum Chordata; class Actinopteri; order Cichliformes; family Cichlidae; genus Neolamprologus; species Neolamprologus brichardi. Next base: position 5,659,519 of record NC_142105.1, on the reverse strand, counting down.
TTTATCTGGAAGGCCCACCAGCTCTTAGCTTGGTCATTCACAACCACCCTATGGGGCGTATCCCATTTTGTGCGATGAATTTCCAGGCCATGCTCTGCACAGATGTTCCCATATACTATGCCAGCCACTTGTTTATGGTGTTCTAGTTATATATAGACTTCGAGCATCTTGCTGCTATGTGCTGAATTGTGTCAGGGGCATCTTTGCACAGCCTTCACTTTGGGTCTTGGCTGCTGTGGTGGACCCCAGCCTCTATTGATCTTGCGTTGAGAGCTCATTCCTGTACTGGCATCATTAGGGCCTCTGTGCTGTCTTTCAGCCCAGTTGATAGGATTTTACGATATCAGCCACTTCTTCCATCTGCTGGTGGTACATGCCGTGCAGAAATCCGCCCTTCCATAATGGTTCCTTTTCTTGCTCTTATTTCTTGGGTTTTTGCTATCTGAGTTATTCTCTAAGCACATAGGTAATCTTCCTGATGTAGCTAAGGAGTCTTTCATCTATCCAATGCATCTATTCAAGCACAGACTAATGCAATAGCCTAATGGTATACAGGTCACTGACTCACTCCAATGAGCTATAGTGGTAGTCAGTGTTTTTTTAATCACTTTTTCATCAGTTGAATAAGAAAAAAAAATTCTAGAAGAAACTGCAGCCTTATAAATTACTGCAGAGTTTGTTCAACACTTCACTAACAGTATAATCATTTAAACTTAGTTATTCTTCACTCAGAAGAAAGGGCTCTCATTAATCCTCTAATTTTGATGTAATCCTAGCAGTGATTTGCCTGGGCTTAAACAGGGTTTCATTGGGCCAAATGTGAGATTAGAAGTCTTAACTCAAAGCTTCCCACTGAAAAGAAGTACGAGTTTTCACGCGGCCTCAGTGTGATTAGCTTGGATCTAACACGCTAGCCAAGTTCACAGTTCAAAGACACAACAAGTGGACCAAACACAGCAAATGAGTGAGAAGGTTAAAAAAAGCAATCAGCAGCCATTGGTAAAAGGGCCACGGGAGTCATGCTGTAATTGAAGGTGTTCTCATCCTCATTCTCTGGGCTGTGGCATGTGAACACTGTTGGATCTGCTCTTTCATTAGGTTTTGTATTTCATGCCCTTAGGAGCAGAACAAATTGAGTCTCTGTTTCCTTTTGCTCCATTGCTCATTACCCAAGAGAAAGATTAAAAGGCATTCTTTCACAGGCCACATTACATAATATCAGCAAAGAATGGTGGACTGTAAATTGTACTCGTTGTCTCTTCAAAATACTGGACGCACCAAGGCATTAAACAACTTCAGCTATGGTGACCTCTCGCCAAGCTACCCGACCTGACTTACTTGCAGTATTCCCTCTGTGTTGGTCTCATCATCATCAGAATGAAGTTTTAAACACTTTGGTGTACTGCAGAAATACTGAAGCGAGCAAAAAACTAACTCTGGTTGAGGTGAGGGGTTGTGTTTCTGTGGGGAACCTCTGTGCACATAGAGAATTTTTTTCTTTTTCTTTTTCCTTTTTTTGATTTCAATGTTACTTTTATCAGAAAGTGTGTACTCCTGGGCTTTTACAACAGCATGGAGATGTTTTAAACTCTCAGAACACTGAGCATGTTAAAAATATTCCAGCTTTAAGTTACAAAGCACCACGCTTCAGTTGAGATTTTAGTAGTCAGCCGAAGAGTAGTACTGGTGCCTCCCAAGAGTGTTAGGTTTGTTCTTTTAGCTAAAAAAGAAATACATAGTGGTGGACACAGACTCTGCAGAGAGGCTGACAAAGCAGAACTTCCATTAAAGTATCTTCACATAAATTATGCAAAGTATTTACAGAACGTTAAACTTAATTCCCTCTCATTACTGTGCAAAATGCAATAATTGTGCTGCCTCAGTGCATATTTAAAAAAAAGAAGTCTCTCCCGCTATAGCACGGTAGCAACTAATTGAGACACGCTTGTATTGTGTGTCTTATTGCTATGCTTCGTTTTTATGCTTCAAGAAAGATGTGAGAAATCCATGAATTTTGAAACATCTCAGTGGGTAAATTGTGAGCTATTGGAAGAATGAAAAGCCCGTGAGTACTCAATGCAGAAAAAATATAGGATGACTGAGTTGAATCATATTTTTTACTGTTAGCCTTCATGTTCATAGTTTAGAGAGGCCACTTTTACTCAGAAGGTTAATTGTTTCAAAATCATAAATTGAGCCAAAGACAGTGACTCAAACTTTTCTGTTTATCCCATCAACAGATGCGTACCTGCTCACCCTTCCAGAGGACCAGAAAGTCAGCGTGACAACAGTAACGGTGGGCCAGAGTGCTGTGTTGACTTGCGCCATCACAGGTGAACGGAGACCTCCTATATTGTGGAAGAGAAACCATCAGTATCTGAACTCCTTGAACCTGGAAGACATCAATGTAAGAGCTACCTGTCAAAACTGCCTTTAATTTATTGTTTCTAAATAGATGCAATCTAGTTAGATGTGCATAGAACTTTGAATAGTTCTAATTATTGCATTTTCACAGCAGCAAGTCTCACCAATTTGCAGTTTTTGCAGGGCTGTCACTTTTTTTTTCCTTTTGGAAAAAAAATTACACACAAAAAAAATCCCTCCTATATTTTCTTCTCATCATATTTCAGCTTTATTCTTTTGGCAGTGGCTTAGATCGTCAGCGCATTTTATTTGACTGTTGGCACTGGCTTTGTATTGTAGGCCTGACAGTAATCCGGAATGTCAGTTTGTGTTCCTGGTGTCTGTGTTTAGAGACTGCTGGGAGGGGCTGGGATTTCAGACAAAGACAAAAGATGAAGGGGGATACCGAAGGGGTTCAGCCCTAGAGGAAGGACCTACTTTTACAACTTGGTGAAAGACTGCGTGTGCGTATGTGTCGGCGTTTTAATCTGTATGCACGGCCCCAGACAGCCCTCTGTGTCACTTTCATCCACATCAAAAGGAGCACGGATACTTAACGTAGCGAGATACGCAGAGAGGCACAGAGGCAGCTCCTTTGCTTTACCCTTTTCCTCTCCATGTGTCTGGGCTGACCAAGATGAGTGTGATACTGCTGTGCATAATTAAGTCAACACTGTCGAAGAAGATAAAGGGAAACCCAGCGAAGCCACTAATGTAACATTAAATCTTGATGACCCTTAAAATGAGTAAGAGGCGCCCAGCTGTCGCCAGTCATCCTTGGCACCATCAACTGGCTTTAAACTAGTGCGCTGGTGCTGGATGGACTTGATGTGCGACTATTATAGAAACCTGTGCCAACCCCATACGTAAGTCCGATTTTTTTCTCAAGAACGCTTGAGAGGATTTATGGAAGTGAAAAAAAGTGAAATGCAAGGTTTTGTAAGGTCAACCTGGACTTTGATCTTTGTCATATGTCTTTTTTAAGAACAGTTTTACTGCTTTGTTTTTTTGTTTTGTTTTTTTTGCAAGATTCAACAAAACCATTTTTTGTTTCATCTTCTTCTTTTGCCTGAAGACACGGCAGAGTTCAGCATCTCAACGAGAGGTGGTCTTTGTCTGCTTTTCATGCACTGTCATCCGTTTCCACAGTGACCAGTATCAGATCTTGCCCAGGTGTAGTTTCAATTCAAATGTCAGCTCAGGGATGAAAGCTTCTGCTACTGAATGAGGTTCATTATGAAGAAATGCTTTCTCTGGAGTTCATCAATAGCTGGGAAAAATGACAGCATATAGATGAAGGAATAAAAATGACCTATTTTAAAACTGTTGGGCATTGCTATGATTTTACATCAGAACTTAGATGAAAAAAAAAATCTCTCCACCTTTTCTACCCATACATTTTTTCCCATTATTGCGAGAGCGGGGAGGAGAACAGGCTGTGCTGGTAATCAGAGTTCTGCCTTTTGTGGTTTGCAAACGTCTTACTCTTAGAGAAAGCATCAAAATTTGATGTCCGTCCACAGAACTCAAGGTTTGAGTTGCACATCATGGAGAAAGCAGAGTTGAAAGAAGGCTTCAGCTAACAGTTTGCATTTTAATTAACCCTAACCCACTTCGGTACCCCCAGGGCTTCATAGTACTTGTGGTAAATGTTGACACATAAATTATACTCGCTATGCCTCTCGCTCTGTGGTACACACAGCCTGTTGGGTTGATGCCAGTGCAGCTTCATGAAGTGAAACTGAGTTGGACAACTACAGGGACTAATCTGGCACTTCATACTGAGAGAACTTGATCTAGTCTGATCCTCGGGGTATGCGATTGTCAGATTAGATTTTTTTTTGTTGGTACCTTAAAACGCCCAAGTTTACAACCTCTGCTGTTGCTCAGATTACCTCTTCACTTACACTAAACAGTGTCAGCAAGGCAATCAGCATGAATGCTAACAGCCTCTTGCTTTTTAACAGAATACTGTGTGAAAGCCACGCAGCATCAAGAGGAACTACCAGTGGAACAGGCGCAGCTCATTCCAGATTTATTTTTGGCCCTCAGACATTCAGTCAATCATTGTTGTTCTTTCCAGAGAGGAGAATGGATTTTGCCTGCGTTTGGCATCCACAAGCCCTTTCCCAAATTGCCCTGCAGACAATTTCTGTATAATTGCTGTCTGTTAATATTTGTGAGCATCTGATGCCAGCCTTAATTGGAGTTATATTCCTGTGAGTACACGTGGGAGATTTATGCTGTGTAATCTCGCAGGCCCTCCCAATTTTAGAACGTTGTTATTTTAGATTTTTTTTTTTCTCTCAGACTTAGTGAATTGCACATTAATCCCAGCGGGGCGCTTGTATCCTGGAGTTCAATAGAGCCTCTCTGAATTTTGACAAAGCAGCTTACTGTAATTCCGTGAAGTTGACAGTTGCTGGCTATTGCATCATCATCCAAGGCTGTCAGTATTTCAATCCTCCCTGAGTGGCCAAGCCAAAGACACAGTTGTGTACTGTGCATGTCTCTGTGCAAGAGTTTGTGTGTGTACCTGCGTATTTGCTTTTGGGGATGATGACTCTTGGGTTTTGGCAAAAGTTCAGATGATGACATTTTTGTAATTTTTCAAAAGTTTTGAAAATCCATCTATTTAAAGGAGTATTTAGAAGGGATTTGTATACAGTATTTCTCAGCAGCTTTCAGAGTAGTACGTCCTACTTAAACTAGTGCTTTCACAATAGAAACATATCTCATTAGGACCAAAATCTTTGATCTGAATCATAAAAAACATGCATATGTTTAAAAATAGACATGTTTTGAAGACAGACACTAAAGCTTCAATAGGAGAAGATGAAACACAGGAAACAGCACGAGTGTTTCTTATTCTCCTTTCTGATCACATGCATTGAAGTCGGTATTTATCTGATATAATTCTTGCTGCTTCTAACAGATGATTCAATCAAGTCTTGTGATAATACATTTCAGATAATACATGAAATAACTGAAACTCAGTGTCCTGTTTTAAAATAGCTACATAAACATGTAATTTAACAAAGCAATCATATGGTCTGGAAGCTTAGCTCATATTCTGTACTGTCTGTACTGGGTGACTTGCTCAGTGTGCATTCAACAGACAGTTTGCTGAGAGAATAGCTGAAAGGCCAACTTATATCTCCTAAAGTGATGCCCCAGTTAAACACTATGAAACAAGAAACAAATTGCAAAAACTGCAAATGTTCATATTTGAGACAAGTGCATTTATCATTTTTTACTAAGCCTTGATGATGCAAGAGTTAGCACTAGGGCAGGTTAATAACTCCCGATTTCCAGAAAGTTGATCGAGTTCATTTGGATGCAACATTTTCAGCGGTACAAATGTTTCATCACTCATCCAAGTGACTCCTTCAGTCTCGGCTGATTGCAGGTTTCCCCAGGCTTATCAACAGTACAGTTGCATAACGATCAAAACTACCACCACTGCATAACGATGAGTTACGAGATCCAAGAGAAAAGGAGGACACTCGCTGCCCAAGTGAAAAGCATTGTTGATCTCATATAAGTCACGAGCGTTTGAAGAGTTGAGATGCATATTTTGAAAACTGTGTCTCTGTGGCTTTCAAACCCCAAATGCAATGCACAAGAAATGGTCCACCTCAAGCAAGCATCCGGTTCACAGCAGGATTACTACGTGCTAGTGCCAAAAGCACTGAGGAAACCAAGTAACCACTGCTAAGTGGTTGCAATCAATCATCACTCTTTACACCTACATGCCAGTGGCCACTCTTTGAATGAAGGGATGAGGAAGGAATTCTGGTTTGAACGGATATTTATGTAAAAAGGAATGACCATCTCAGAGTTCAAGCAGTCTGTGATTTCAGCCATTCTCCAGTTCTCTGTGAGTAATGCTCATGGCCACTGATTAATGCTCATGACAATTTGCATATCAATGATAATTTTGATCGTTATGCAGTTGTACTGTTTATAAGACTGGGGAAACCTGCAGTCAGCTGAGACTGAAAAAGTCTGATGGATAAGAGATGAAATGGACCTAAATTACTGAGCACGTGCCAAGACAAATCTCCTGGTTGTGTGTATATATTCTCCCTGTCAATGTGTGGGGTTCTTCGATTTGCACCGGTTTTGTCACGCAGTGCAAAGGCATGCTTGTTAGGTTAATTGGTGATTTTAAATTAGCCATTTTTCTCTGTCTGTTGCTCTGTGACTGGTGACCTAACTTCCGCCCCTTGACAGCTGGGCTATAGACCCCATTTGGATAAGTGGCTAAGAAAACGTTGGCACTTTATTATTTGCTTTTCCTTTTTTGGTTTGGAATCCATCTCTTTCATAAATGCTTTGATTAGAAATGAACCTCTAAATCTTTGACTTCTGTTTTTCCTCCAGCAGATCCCGTCTCAGGTACGGTGTTTTTGGTTTTTGGTTTCACCAAACTGACATCAATTCACGTTTTCTGTTATTTCATCCCAAAAAAAGCCCACAAAGCTGTAAAGTGCTGACAACAAATCATGTCTGTCAGCTCAGGGATGGGACAAAAAAGTCTGAAAATATTACACATGAACTGTCATGCAAACTTTTATGGGACAGTTAAATCTAAAGAGGTAATCTGGCCAAAATAAAGGTGTTAAGCTAGTGGAAGATACTAGGATTATTAGCATAAGTAAGGTTGGAAAGCAAATTTTACATGCCTATTATACTTTCACCTTATTGCTATTTTAAAGGGTAATATATTCCAATAAATACCTGGTAGTGGTCAGCCGTGCAGATAGGTCTTTTATGTCACATTTAGAAATATGTCTCTCTGACATTTACAGCTTTTCCCGCTATGACAGAGGTGACTTGGATTTTGTTTGCAATGCGTGCAACATCAAAACAAATTAACTTCAGCAGCTGTATTTCTCTCCAGGAACTGTCTTCTTAAGTTAGAGAGTGAGCTCTGTGGATTAAGTCAATCCATTTCCAACATTTTCCTTTCCTCTCAAAAGGCAATTCGAAGCAGTGAATCTGCAATGAAGCATTCATAGATAAGTCACCTACAAACATAAAAACAATCAAAATACAAAACTTTATATAAGGAGGAGTTGAAACAAAAAAGGGTTTCTAGGAAAACATGCACCTTTTTTAAATGTCAGTTTTGTTAGCTCAACAGTTTAGTACCATTCACCTCCATTGTGCTGGGGCGCAGGAGTAATTACAACAGCTGAAATCTCGTAAACATAGGCACATAACACTGAAAATATTTGCATGGGTATAAATACGCAGAGGCGAACAGCCTATTTTTAGCTGGATTGCAAAACATGTCCGTCTTTGTTTACACTGGAGGATATTTTTACTCAAAATGTTGTGTTCCTCTAACAAAGTTTCACGAGGCTGAGCTAGAAACGTCTTCAAAGGCCATTGTCTGAAATGCCTCATCATACCACAGGTTAGCTATTCAATGAGGTGGTTCTTCAGTGTCCTTTCAGAGGTGACTGGGCAGTGACAGCTTTATTAATTATAGTTTCTTGAGGACTATGGCCTATTTGTAAATCCACCTCTGCCTGCCCTTGTCTCCTTTCCCTACGAGTAGTCCTACCCTTGCCTGTTTCGTGTGCACAGAGCTGGGTGCTGCTGATAGCTGAGGTTAGGGTGGTGAGGTGAGGTGGAGGAATCTTGTCGACAGCCTCCGCCGTGGCTCGTTCCACCCCTGTGAGTTTCATTTCTCCCCCCATTCATTTTTCATTTAAGAAGGTGACACAATATGCTCTGAGCCCAAGGGGCCAAAACGCACCATCGATTTCCCCTCATATTGTGGAGCTCTGATGCTTCACTCAGCCCGAGCCGTTACCAAGCTTGTACGTTAGATCGGAGCACACCGGGACGAACCGATAAACACGCAGCTTGCCTGTAAACACGAGGGCTGGCTGTCCTCGCTCATCTGCAGACATTTAAGGGTAAGCTGAATGTCAAGATGTAAAGCCGGCAGAGATGTGATCAAAATGTTAAAAGCTATTTAATGAGAAAAGGTACTTTTCTTCTTATGAACTCTTCTGATAGAGGGTTGTAATTAAGGCTGAGTCTTGACAATGCTGCGTTCAGTTATAATACACCAGAAGCACTGAAGCAGAATCAAGGATATTCTTAAGAGCAAACGTTCACACTGCTAAAAGATATCTGAATGGTTTTTTTTTTAAGCGTAGCAGCAATCAGAAGTGAACACGTTTTGGCATTTGGCCCTCATCAAGTTAGATGGCAATGGTGAAATCTCTAATGAAGGCAAAGTGCCGCAGCACGCTCATTTCTAAAAGCCACTGTGCAACACAGTGTTATTGTAAGAACACGCACTTATTTAAGTAGTCCCAGAAGATTTATAATGTATTCGCTTGATTTAGATGATACGCTTGTTATATAATTCAATGTACGTTTATTTTTTCCTCTCAAATATAGAAGCAGATTCTAGATATTAATGTCTTCTTTTTAATAGTTACTACCTTAAAAAACTGTGTCGACAACTTGGAATTCAAGAGTGAAATTGCCAAACACAATAAATAGTTACACTAATACTAATGAATGAGTCAATAAATAGGAAATAAATAAATAATAGTCAACCATAATATCCCAGGTAACTTCCTGTGCATTAGCATTATTAGCATGTTTAGGTCAAAAGTAAACTTCTAAATTTCTTTCTCCTTTAGGGCTGTAAAAACGAGAAAAACATTTTTACTTTTCTTTCAAGCAGAAGAAGTCTTTTTATTACTTTATATGAATCCAATGCAGAAAAAGAGCACCTCTTTAATTAATTTTTAGGAGTAGATTATTATATTACTCCAGGGCTCAACGTAGTACCAAAATGTATTATAGTAACTTGTGAAGATGACTTTTTATTGCAGTGTGATCTTACCAAGAGGGCAGACATTCACTCTTTGCCAGCACACCATCAATGGGCTCATTAGCTTTGGGGGCTTCTTTCTGTGCTGCAGCTTGAACAATTTATTCCTCTGCCTGCTTTGCTTCCATGTCCGGCACCGTTTTCTTTTCCTGTTCTCTGGCTTAATAACCACAACACAGCATGAATTAATCATGTTTCAGTTGGCTTTCAGAGATTGGTTTTGGTTTTGTTTCGCTTGAAATAAACCACATGAGCATTGCTTTGTGTATTTGTGGAACATGCATGGACACAAAGTGTTACTGTTTCGCCTTTTTCAAGGTCAGTTACATTTCAAATGAGTATCTTTTGTTATTTTTGATATTTCATTGTTTTTGTTTGTGAAACACTATGATTTTTGTCGGTGACCCCCGTTAGCACTAATGCCTCACAGCAAGAAGGTCCTGGGTTTGAATCCACTCTGTGTGGAAATTGCATTTATCAGTGGGAGGTACTCTAGCTCCCACAGTCCACAGATATGCACGAGGTTAGGTTAATTTGTGATTCTAAATTGACTGTAGATGTGAACGTGAATAACCTGTCCAGGGTGTACTTCTTACCCTATGACATCTGGTATAGCCCCACCACCGATGGATGGATGTGTAATTTCTACAGTAATCGTCTGTCACCTCAGCTCCTTTCCAACAGATTTCTTCCACTGATTGGAAAAACTGAAAACAATTCTTCTTAACTGTGTTCTGTGGGACAAAATGCCTTCAACTTTTGACTTAGATTGATGGCCATTAGCTCAGCAATGTGCCTTTTTGGTCGTCATGTAGTAGTTTTAATTTCCTGTTCTATAAACGATTCTCATCTGCACGCCACGGGCTTGTTGCATTTCAACTGAAACGATTCATTTCAAGCTCTCAATGCCTAAAGCCAAAACTGCTGCTTCTGGTAGCTTTCTGTAAGTGATACAAGCTGTTATTTATTTATTTTCCTTCTATGTGTGGCAGGATTTTGGGGATGACGGTTCACTGTACTTCACCAAGGTCACCACTACCCACATGGGCAACTACACCTGTTATGCTGATGGATATGAAAAACTGTTTCAGACCCACACGCTTCAAGTGAACGGTAAGAGGCTTACACATACATTTGTCGCACTATTTGTAAAACAATAGCCCCTGTTTAATGCTAAGATTTAAATAATAGTGACAAAGTGGAAAAAAACATATTCTTGTCAGGTTTAAGGCAAACTTACATTTACTGTTAACATTTAGAGTTTTGTTATGATCTCACAATGGTCATTATAATCTCTTTGTCCCCACAGTCCCTTGTCACATTTGTGGTTGTATCCAGTCTTTGTTTATATTGCTCTCAAAAAGTCATGACCATAAGTATTTGAACATTCACCATTTTTGTGGGGTTTTTTTGGGGTTTTTTGTCTTGTTTTTTTTTCTCTGTACGCAACCACCGTGGATTTTAAATCAAAAAACAGAGATGTGATTCAAGTGCAGACTCTCAGCTCTAACTCAAGGGGAATTTGCCTTGAAAAACTCCTGGGTTCCTTTTCCAGTATGCTTTGGGTCGTTATTCATTTGCACAGTCAAGTGCCGTCTAATCAGTTTTGCAGCTTTCGGCTGAATCTAAGCAGAGAGCCGTGCACACTTGAGAATTAATCATCCTTTTGCTGTTACCAGTCGCATCATCAATAAACACTAGTGACCCAGTTCCAGTTGCAGCCATGCCATATGGCATTAAGCTATGCCATAATACTACCTCTATTATGCTGGGCAAGGTTAGGGTTAGGGTTTAGGGGTAGGTTAGATCATGAGCTGTTCTAATCTGGCCTTTCTGTTGAGTGTAACCAGTGGTTTGCACCTCTTTGTAAACCCTCTGCAATTGCATTCATGAAGGCCTTGACAATGATTCACCTCCCTGAGTGTGTTCTTGACTTGATTAGATTTTGTGAAGGCGTTTTTCTTACCTCAGCATTTCTTTATGTTGAGAGATTAATTTGTAATGAAATAACAAGGGAACAGGTTGTACCTGGCTAGGAATCTGATTGCCAGTCAGTTGTCTAACTATTTTTGAGCCTCTGAAAATGGGAGGCTGTGTGTGAAAATAAGTATAATTAAAGTATAATTAAAACTGAAAGTCTCTTCTTCAATCACATGTTCATTGTTTGAGTTAAAATCCACTGCAGTGTTGTACAAATCAAAATTACAAAAATCGTTGTCCAAAAATGGACTTGTGGACTTGACTGTAGCGGTGCATTTAGAGCCAATAATGGGCTTTTAAAACAGCCTCTAAAGAGTAGAAAAGTAGAAATTCATTTCTGAGAAAATTGTTTTGTTTTTTTTAAGTATTTCTTCCTGGAACAGTCGTTCTTTAGAAAAATGTCCCTCTCCAAAATCACTTCAAAACAATCATTGTGTAGGGCACTCTTTATTAATGGAGACTGTAAGTAAATGGGTAAGTGATAAAATATCATGCTGCTCTCAGGAATAGATACCTACATACTTACTGCTTAAAACTGCATGCCAGGTTCTGCTGTGGTGGGGCTTTTTTTCTTAGCTGGTTCTATAAATTCATAATATCTCAAAACTTTTTGCTCCGTAATTAATGGCAAGATAACATAAGGCAGATGTTTTTCATACCGCATGAGTGCATTATCCCAAAAGTAAAACGTAGTCTTAAGATGTAGTCACACTAATACCAATTGATAGGAAAAAACTGTGGCAGACTGAAAGAGCTAGCTTTTTGTCTTATGGTTTAGCAGCCAGAGCGATTTCTCTAAAAGTTGGTTTGCACTATATGCTCAGGACTAAAATGCAAACAGCAACTACCTGGTGGTGGCATTGAACAGCTAAAGATTCAGACACTTCCCAGAGAAGTCAGTCCAGCAAACAGTGCTGGAATTAATATTTGACTATTGATCAGAATTGCAACTCTAAGACATTCTTACTTCTTACTTGTTGGTGTAATGCCTAACATGAGTAAATAAGCAACTGTTTGCAAACAAGTCTGCCTTATCCAGTAATGAGTTCATTAGATGTCTGTTGCATTTATAGCTTCTTCCTGCAGCCTCCGAGTGGCCATACAAATCAGTTATTGTGTATTTGTTATTTCTTTTGTCATTTTACTCGAATAAAAGGCCAAAAGACTGAATGCTAAAATCCAGTTTATACTCTAGTGAGATCTCTGTCTGCCTCTGCTAGACTTATAAGTCTATTCTCAAAAATAAATCTTTGAAATAGGTGTGTTCCTCATACAAGGCTTTTCTTGGCTCACAATGGGCCTTTGGGGGTGACTGTACACCTAAGCACAACTGGTTCAAGTATATTTAAGGCACACAGTCTGTGTTTCCTATCTTTAGATGTTTATGTATTTTTCTGCAACTTTTGGTCATTTCATACAGAAAAAAAGTGTTTGGGCTTGAGTAAATTAACCCCCACTTAAAGCGAAATAAAAGCCATATTTCATATTCAGGGAAAACCCTGTAGTGATGATAGTATTGGCTTTTTGATGGTGCTAAACAAAAGTCACGTTGTTCAAATATTGTGTCAGCAGGAAAAGTAGTACATAATATTTAAGGAAAAGTTGACACATTATTATTCCATCAAAGAATTCTCATCATTTCGATAAGCATGCTTTGTTTCAAGTAAGTGGCCTTCATCATAACTTAAAGAAAATGAAGATCATGTCATTTATGTACTATATGTTGGCAGGTGTCATGTAGTATCCTGATAGAAAAATTATTATCATATAATAGAATAGAAGTGTAGCTTTTTGAATGTGAAAATTAGTCATTGATTGTGAAGAAAAATCCGCACTATCAGCTGATTAGTCTCCCGAGTGGCAGAGAATGCAAAACCAGACTACTTTTATGTTAACTGAGTACAATCCACCCAGGATGGTGCATATTGTATGCAAAGTAAGAGCAGCTGCATATTGCTGCAGGTGCAAATAAAAGAAAGTGCTGTTTGGTTCACAGAAGGCAGGCATAAAAAAAAAAAACAAACCAAAAAACAATTGGACCAGAGTGATGACGGAATTAATTTTGGCAGTGTGGGAAAGTGGAAGTTGAGTAAAGAACAGACTAGAAGCCCCAGTACCCAGGATTCCACACAAATGAGTAAAGACAGACAAGCCTTCTTGAATCGTGACAATGATAAAGTGAAGCGAGGTGGTGTAATTCTAATGACAGTTACTGATGGTCAAGGCTCTGTTATGTACGCTCTGTTTCTATGTTTTTAACCCTCTCAGGCTCAAATTAAACTTTTTGTTGCTAATGCACAACCAAGTCCTGCAGTGGTACTTCTGAGTAAAAAAAACCTCATAAAATATGTATGTGGGGTAATCAGGTTGTTAGTTTTTAACTGTTGCAAATCGGCAACGCCTGCCTTGAGAGGATTAAACCTGTTCAGAGAAATAAAAATCATCGTTCAGTCCAGCAGGTGTCATTATGTAGAGTCCTGAGCTCCACTACATATCTCTCTGCAGCGTTACTCTTGATAAATTGCCCCACCTCGGTGGAGGATTTACATGTTCAGGTCCAGTGAAATACAGAATGGCTGTAGGGCCATGCTTGGCTAACTGATCGTTTCATTCTCACAGATTTCTTTTTTATTATTTCGTGCACTGCAACCCTTTTTAGAGTATTCTCCTTTTATTTGTGCACTAGTCAATGTGATCTCACTTTCATTTAGAACTAATACCAGTTCAGTATATTATCTACTTTTTACTAATTGGTTTGGGAGAGTCAGTACAGGGAATAACAGCGCAAAGACTGACACAGGAGCAGTAAAGAGAGGACAAAGGTGAAGAGGGCAAGTTTGTGTGAATGAGACACTTCTCTTCCATACTGCTCCTAATGAGCTGAATGTATTAAAAAAAAAAAATCACAATGTGTCTGTGCGGAAAGCTCAAGATCTTCATTACTTTTGACAGACACTCGGCTCATTATCATTCTTCTAAAAGATTACTTTGAGGTTAATTGCAAAGAAACACAGGCCCTAATAAACCCAGTATTGTGTATATGGAAAATGGGGACCCTCGTGAGGTGACTTTTGGTTGTAATTAATACTCTAACTTCCACATGACCTTTTTACTAAAGACTATGAGTTTCACATGCTTAGTCTGGGTGAAGCCTCAGAGGACCTGCTATCATCCTGCCATGGCTACTGAGCTTTTCGAAAACTCAATTAAAAAACAGCTGAAATAGGGTAATCCTGGAGAAGTGGATTCAGAATACTGTCCATCACTCTTGGGGCCGCAAGAGAATGGCAAGATATACATTTAGAGTTTTATTCTGAGCAACTAATGAAATTTAGACTGGACGTACATTTAGGGGAACTTTTTGATTTCCCAGTGAAGACGTCTGAGAGCAGAGAGGTTTTATATTGTAAGCTGAGTGCAAAGTGTGGAAGATCATTAAGAAGTTTTGGTTTTGATCCCTTTTTACCCACACAAACTGACTCATCAAAATGTCCCTCATGGATTTTATACAAGCATCTCATCTATTGTCTGCGTGCTTTTATTGACAGCTAGCTGCCTCCTATTGTTCACCCCATCTTAATGAAGACACTGCAATGCTATCTTCAGTGTACACTATTATCCTCGAGGTGTTTATTTTGTCGTGATTATTTGTTGTTGTAACTCTGTTGTGCCGGCTCTTTTTTTTGTCTTCCTTTCTTTCTGTTTTGCGGTGACCCCACTTTACCCACATGAATCAATAGAGCTGAATCTCATTTATACTGTGGCTGCAAAGTTTGCCCACTCTCCCAGGCACTTAAGCAGAAAACAAATTGTTGTTTGGGGTAAATTAACGAAAGTCTTGGTTGAATCGTTAAACACACCAACCAATTTTCCTCCTGGAAAAATACATTTTGTTTCCCTCTCTACAAAGCTGCTTTCATTCTGGAAAAAAATTATTTCAAAACATATGTATTTTTGAAGTGTTTAATGTGAAAGGTAGTATCTTTTGTCAAAAGTTGGCATGTGCATTTTGTGTATGAATGGTTTTTACTTTTATCCAAGAATGAATTGATGATACCATCTAACATTGTTGTTTATGTGCCCTGTGACCCCTGGAAGTCATGTTGTTGGGGGTTAAGAGCTCGTGGTAGGGTGTATGGTATGAAAGGGAGGGCGCACTAATGGGGATTCAGAGACCTGCTGAACCTAACATATACCCATGGGGTCTTGTTATGAACCCTGAGGTTAGCTATAGGTGGTAGGTGTGGTGTGAATCTTGGTGCGCTAATCCCTTGCTCCAAAATAGCCCCTCGGGGCCTGAAAGAAGTCATATTTCTGAGAAATAGAGCTAGAGGTGGAGCTTAACCCATGAGAGCTTACCTATGTAGAAGCTCAGGAAGCATAAACCTTGACTGAAACTGGACTGTCTGTTTTTCCGCTGTTGCTCTTTGGATGTGTGAATACTTACAAGCCCCTAGCTGAATGCTGCTGTGTTGGAGTTTTTCCTAGAGAACCAGTGGGTTGCCCACACACTGCTGGATTTTGATGAGAGAAAAGGGTCTGAGTGTTGCTGTGCGTAGGTGCTGAAGAGCAGTTCAGACAGTGTACAGACATGTAGATTTGAAGTGTCTGGTTGGGGGTTTTAGGGGGGGTTTTACTTGTAGAAGTTATGGTTCTGTCAAACAGATACAAGTAACCAGATGCACAAAATATCAGAGAGAGAGTGTAGTTAGGAAAAATGAGCTATTTCATGTATATCAGAGAGTTGTGTGAGTCTTTTGTCTTTTCTGCAATCATTTGGTCAAGAACTATACATGTTGGACATTTAGTCGTAGTTCTTAAATCTATATAATAACACGGATGTTTTTATTGTGGGTACATTAAACACATAAACCATAGATCTTTAATCAAAAAGGAAATAGCTACTGTAATATAGTCAAAGGAGCTTGCAAAGAAAAGCGTCTGGACTTCTTTGAGTTACTTGAAGACGTTTCACCTCTCATCCGAGACGCTTCTTCAGTTCTAAGGTCAAATGGTGGAGAGTCCCAGATATAAACCTAGTGGGAGTTTCCCCCCACAGAGGGACAAAAGGACCCCCTGATGATCCTCTAATCGCCTGACCTCAGGTCAGGTACATCCTGGGCCATCTGACCTCAGGAATTCACATGTTAAGGTGGGGCCAGGTTTCACAATGAACTCACCCGAAACTCTGGCTGATTGGGACCCACACCCAGTTTCACACCTTGGCTCAGGCAATTAGAGGATCATCAGGGGGTCCTTTTGTCCCTCTGTGGGGGGAAACTCCCACTAGGTTTATATCTGGGACTCTCCACCATTTGACCTTAGAACTGAAGAAGCTTCTCGGATGAGAGGTGAAACGTCTTCAAGTAACTTAAAGAAGTCCAGACGCTTTTCTTTGCAAGCTCCTTTGACTACGATGACCTGGATGACTGAGAACATTCACAGACATACTGTAATATAACACATTGATATGTGGACATCTTTTTAAAGGCTTAAGACTGTTATGGTGCATTCAATAACTTTGAGCCATATACAGTTTAAATATTCTTGTTTCTTAGCTGACACTGGATGTATGGATGTTGCCATACCTCAAACTTTTAGTGAACTCAGCGAGACAGCATATGAGAGCTGTACAGAAAAAATGCACATGCTGAACAAGTTAAGTTATAAACGTACACATTTAGTTATCTGTGACATTTCTGAACACTAAATCTATGATAATGATGGCTGGAACAAGCTGGTCCAAGGCTGTTTAAAATGTCCCACGAGCCTAACTTTAAGTATCTTGGGCTGAGACATGACCGTTCAGCGCTTCTTTTAAGTATTTTTTTGTTTCAAAATAAAAGCTTCTGGTACTAATTACAGTAAATAAAATAGCAAAACAGGTGTCATTCATATCAGCTATTTGCATTTTACTAGAACTGAATTTATAATCAACAAACCATTACGACTATTATAACTCTAGTTGTATCGTTCCACAGAAAAAAAGAAAACCCAAAACATCTGTTCTTTTTTAGTTTCTTTGTTTTTGCTTTCTATTGTTATGTTCAGCAGGTGCCCTGTGGACCAAATTCCCCTCATTTAAATTGTATTATTTAAATTCCTTGTTGTAAATAATGAATCGGATAGAAAACACACAATGAATGAGGGAAAAGTAGCCCAGCCCCTGTGCACACGTACGCTCATTACCGTTTTTGAGACAGAAAAGAAAAAGCATATAAACACAGCATCGTGGTATTCCTTAGAGATCCATTATACTTAATTTCCATTCCAGATCTTTTTTTTAATAACACTCCTAGCAGTCTTACTTTTGTTTTACCCTTGGAAAGGACTTTTTCAATCGCTTTGGACCAAACTGTTTTCTGAGCTTGATTACTTCCACATATCGATGGGAGGCATGCAGGTGAAAGAGTAATCACAACCGAGAGAGAAAGCTTTCATCGTGGTATGCATATTTGTCCTGGTGTGTGGCTGTGGATGTGTGTGGACAGTATTTCAAGGTGGTGTATGAGTCGGTGTCATAGGGAGATGTACAGAGGCTCATGTGTGCTATTACGAGCGTGTGTGTCTGTGTGTGTTTAATAGCAGGAGCCGCAAGTTCAATTTGACTGAAGTTCTGTACCAAGACTGCCAGGCTTAGTTGGAAATCTCCCAGTCGCGTGATGGTGAAGTGGTCTCCTGCCATGGTGTTTGTGTGCTCCACGCTTGTTTGTGTATGTGTGTCTCTGCACGCCTGCTCATCTTCTGGAGCGCCATGGCCGACGGGAGCCTTGCTGAGTGATTGACGACTGGCTGGGGAGCTTTATGATGGAGCTGTCAGCCCTGCTGTGTCGCATTCTCCTGGCAGTGGCTCTCCTGACACTCTCAGAAACACATCAGAATGCAACTTTTCTCACATCTTGTCTGAATTGAGTTTTGAGTGGAAAAATCCCCCTGCTTGCCTCGCTCTTTTCGTTTTCACGAATGTCTGGGCAAAGAAAATGGTGATTTGCACGCAGGAATCAAGTACGTGCATATGCATTGATGGACTGTGTGAGAGAGGGGTTTTCGAAAGGATGAGTGTACACTTTCTGTTGTTTTGGGGACTCTGGTGAAAGAGTTGGATTTACTGTGAGAGAAGGCAGGCTTTGTCAAAAGTCTTTAAGTTACATTTTGTGTCATTAAATATCACTCTATCAGAGTAGCTATACTGTCAAAGCATATTGTCAGGCTTTCAGCTGACATAATCATTGGCAACAAACAAAGGTGTCAGAAAGTAACAGCTAACAAACAGCAGTTGTGTCTTCAGAAACACCCAGTGCTCTCAACATCAAATAAACTGTGTTAATTTCATTTAAAACTACATTTAAAACAAAATACAACTCTGATATTCTCTTTCTTTTTTTAAAGAAAGAGAGAAAATCACTCTACACGCATAATTTAAACAAAAAAAAAGACATTTTAACCATTACCAGTATATAGCAAATGTATAGTGAGATTTTCTTAAGCAGAAATTTTGTTTACGCTCCACTACTGAATAAATTTCTTCATCTCGTGCTCCAGATTGAAATGATGGCGGTCAACAAATATTAATTGTTGCACTAGAGAAGATATTGATACTGTAACACTGTTTTAACTGTTCATTTAAATAATAAGTAAAATAGACGTAACATTGTCACCATAACGATCTTTTGCATCAGCAGCATTTAATTTTCTGTTCCGTACAAATCCTCGGAAGCTCAGCATTTCCAGTGCACAGCTCGCTGCACTCTTGGCACTCTGAGTTGAAAAGTGTGATTTTAGGAACATGGCCATACTCAAGACGTGAATGTTTTGTAACCAGAAAAGAATAAACACTCAAGTGTGTAGAAGTGCTCTAAAAAAATGGGTCATGGGTGCGTCCGATGCAAAATCCAATGCGTGTGGACACAGAGCCTAATTGATGGAATTGAGCAATCAGATGGCACACCTGCTATCATTATCTGTTGCTTTGTAAGCACATCCAATTATTCCTGATGACAATTTTAAAGCCAAAAGCTCAAAGCTACATATGCTCTCATGCCTCTACTCTTTTTAACAGGGGAACTCCTCTCTTCAGGTATCTTTGGTGTTTTGCTGGAATGGTAACACTGGGAGAAAACTGGGTACAACATGCCAAAATAGTCCCCTGGGCACTTATTAAACTGTAAACGAATGTGCTGTAATACTTTACTTTAAATGATTATATTAGTTTAAAAGTTTCACCCATTAAACTCATAAAAACCCACACACACATACACACATGCACAAACACACGTTGTAGTTCATTGCTATTCGTAGCAAACAGTGCTTCTCCTAAACTAACAATTATCCCAATTCTCCCGATAATATTAGCTAAATTTGTTTTGAACTTAATTACATACATTAAGTATGACTTTCAGTTATTGCAGTGCCACAATTCAACATTTCAATTTGCTCTCTTCCAACTCCGCACAAAGCTTTCCCTCTTTTTTCTAATTTAATAGATCTGCACGGTTGGCTCACCACATTTTAATTAATTCATTCTTCCTCAGGTGGGAATTAAATAACTTGGTGGACTTATCGAACGCTACCAGTGACCGTAGGGCAGGATGGGCTTTCTCCCCCACATTCGCACAGTCACATGGGGAATTCACTGACATGAGCTTTTTCTGAAATAATAGGCCTTTAACTAAGCACTGACCTTTATTGGGCTCTGTGGGCAGCCACTGGGAATTATGGCAACATTGATAGAAGTTGGCACCTCCTACGCAGGTTTCAGCCCCCCACACCTGCTTTTACTGTAGGCTGTAAATGATAGACAGCAGTCAGATTTTTGCAGTCATGATGCATAAGCTGTATATTTGACAGTGTAATTTGCTAGAGGAAATGCACTGCTCTGCTATTTGAATAGCTTTTCTGGTCTAAAGAAGAGGTGAGAGCTGATATCCCCCATTGCTAAATATGACTTATGACAGGTAGAAATCCCATTTTTATTAATACTTATTCATACTGATATATCCTCAGAAACTTTAGTATTAGAAATCTGACACAACGCTGCAAAGTTACAGTATTCTCCTTTTTATTATATAACGCAGTGTTTTCAAATGTTATTTAAGTACTGCACTACAGCACATGTAATTTTATTGCAAACATCGTTTAGAAGTTGTTTGGAATTGGAAACAATTGCCACAAAGTCAAGGTTTCCACGACCAAGAATAAACACTAAATCTCTTTTTAAACAATAACTTAATGAAAAGATTAAACCTAAACATCTGCAGCCCAGATGCAGTTGATCCAGCTCAGGATTTGGGAATTTTTAGATATAGCACAATGAAACATTTTGCATCATATGTTCACAAATGCATATTGGAATAATACAAGGAAAACTGGGAGACAGTGTATCAACATTCTCAAGTAAAATATCCCAAAATAATTTGGATACAAATCTTAACAATTCATGCATGGGGGGAATTTTCAGCCTTACGTAACCTCAACCTGCTCTTACATAGTTAATTATGTATTTATGTTGTGCTGAACACCTTCATGAATAAAAAAGTTGGAAAAACTAGGCTAGGTTACAGAAATTTTGGCAGGCAGTGATTCCTTCCCATCACAGATGTTTAGTTGAACTAGGTCCATGAAACCAGAAGAGGACCCACTTACATGGAACTGCTGGTCTGCCTGCACAAGCCGCTGTATACCCATTCACAGCACTGATTAGTCCCACTCTTACTTACTGTGTAATAGCACTTGTACATGCTGAAAACATACTTTGACTGTAACCTACTGGACTCTTGTAGTGTTGTTACCAGCTATGATTAGATCGTAGTTCAGAGACCTCCAGCTGAAAGCGCCAACCAGTTCCACCTTCTGAAATCACACAAGCAATTTACTCAAAAATTGGATGAGATGTGAGCGCAATCTCATCCTATTCACTTTCCATCAGTCTCAATAGTATCAGAAGATATTTCTATATAGTGTATTGGCCTTAGCAAAAGACCACCCTGATCACAACCTGGCTGCCACTTTTCAACACCTGTTTCAGACTGAGAGTGAAGACTAAAAAAATGTGATCACATCATATTTGGTATCTTTGAAATCACATTAAAATAGCAAAAATGAATTTTACTAGTATTTTTTAATAAAAATTTATTTATAATCCTATTTTAATTCTTAAAGATGATGAGAATGATAAAGGAATAATAGTTGAAAAAAAGTGGAGTTAAAGCTTTATTGTATCAAAAAAGAGATGAAACATATGACACACTTTGATGACTCAAAACTTAAAACCTAAAATAAGACAAAGAGCTACTGTGTCTGATCTCCTCAGACAGCTCGTTCCTGAGTTGGAGTGCCTGGCCTATAAAGGCTCAAAGCCTCCACCTTTGAATTTCAAAAAATATCTGTGCTGTACATCTCAGGGTGTATTAAGGCTTATAAAGGTATTTTATGCTGTAAATCTAATAAATGTCTGTCTATCAGAGACTATAAAATTAAACTATATGGAGAATGTAAATTACATCTTTATTGGTTTGAGTAGTCTTATAGCAGCTTTATTGAACTGTTTAAGCATATATATTTTATACCAGCTAAGACAGAAATAATGATATTATTGGTTAATTTTCCAAAAGCATAAATTACAGTATTAACGTGTGGATTTGTTTATTAAACCATCACTAAACCTTTGTGAAGCAGCTGATGGAGCTACATTAATGTATTTTTTTTCCTTTTTCCTTCACAGTCTTTAACACTACTTTCAGCTATCAGTAAAATACCACTGAGTGCCTAA